>NW_017670332.1:17792-64906 GCF_001879085.1 Nicotiana attenuata
GGCTTGGTAATGCCCTGGAGATTCTTCCCAAGCCCTTTGCCGGGTTTGTACCCGGACCATGCTAGTATGCTTTCTATTTTGTTACTCCACCATTTGTCTTTCTCAATTGCATTGACATGTTCAATCTGGTGATAAGTATCCCCTCCTAGCCTTCTTCTATTCTCGATAACCGGGATAGTTTGACTGGTGTAAATGGGGTTACTTCCATCTCCGTGAATAATCACCTCCTAATGGTTCCATTCAAACTTCACGTCCTGGTGTAGTGTAGAAGCCACGGCCCCAGCGGTATGTATCCAAGGTCGACCCAATAGAAGGTTGTATGTAGCTGATATGTCAAGCACTTGGAATTCAACATCGAACCAAGTTGGCCCCATCTGCAGGCAAAGGTTAACCTCCCCAATTGTGGCCCTTTGAGACCCATCAAAGGCTTTCATGTTCATACTTCCTGCGCATATCTCATGGAAATCTTTGCCCAGCCTTTTCAGAGTAGTCAACGGACAAATGTTGAGGCTTGAACCCCCATCTATTAGGACCCTGGCAATGAATTTGTCCAAGAACTGTACCGTGATATGTAGTGCCCGGTTGTGACTTAACCCTTCAGGCGGTAATTCATCCTCGTGGAAGGTGATCTTATGACTCTCCAGCACTTGCCCTACCATGTTGGTCATTTCTCCACAGGTGATATTGTTGGGCACATAAGCTTCATTTAACACCTTCATCAGAGCATTCTTATGCACCTCTGAATTTTGCAGTATTGACATGAATGGATATCTGGGCGGGGGTCTTGTTTAAATGATCCACGACTGAGTATTCCCTCGCATGTACTTTCCTCCAGAGATCTTCTAGCCCCGTTTCAATAACAGGTTGCTTAGTAGAAGTCTCCTTGCTTGATCCTCCCAAATGTTCGGGTGTATAGATCGTTCCCCTTCTGTTCATTCCTTGTGCGGCCCTAGATTCTTCCATCTTTTCTTTTCCCATTTGCCTAGCTTCAGCAACATAGTCCCACGGTATGGCATTGGACTTGAAAGGAGGTGGTTGCTACTGTCACTGTGAAAGGTGTGGCTACTTCTACCTCAAATGGAACAGGTGTGGCTACAGGTGGTGCTACCTATACCTCAAATGGGACCGATGCAGTTACCTCAACTTCGACTAATGGCTGTATCTGTACCACAATAGGAGTGAGTGTGACTGTAGGTTTAAAGTCATTGCCTTCCTTAATGAGCCCGATTGACCCCTCAGGATCCCATTCATCATCTGTCTCTATCACATATACCCCATCACCCATATGATCTGGGAGAGGATTGTTGCGAACATTAGGTGCAGCTTCCTTCGCCTGTATGACCTTGTTATCAATCAATGTCTGGATCTTATCTTTCAACGTTCGGCACTCGTCAATAGTGTGCCCCTTCATACCGGAATGATATGCATAGGTTTTGTTTGGGTTGACCCACTGAGATGAGTTCTCCATTGCCACAGCAGGAATAGGGGTGACATAACTAGCAGCCTTCAATCTTTTGTACAGCTGGTCGATGGGTTCAGCAATAGCGGTGTATTGTTTGGGTGGTTTGCGATCAAAGTTAGGTCGGGGTTTCTGGTAATTTGGACGAGTGGGGGTGAATGATAGTAGGTTGGTTGGGTGTTATAAGTGTGATAGGCGGTGGCGGGTTGAGAATATCTGGGAGATGAGGGCTGGTATGTAGGTGGAGGTGTTTGGTATGAGGGTGGAGGTGTTTGGTATGTTGGTGGAGGTGTTTGGTATGTGAGTGGAGATTTTGGGCCTTGGGCCACCATTACTGCCCCTACTTCTTTCTTTTCTGATATGCCACCTGATTGCAATGCTTTGTTCGTGGCCTGCAGTGCCTCGAAATTTGTCACCATCCTGCTTTTGATACCCTCTTCAATCCTTTCTCCGAGTTTGATGATGTCGGAGAACTTGTGATTCTCAATGACCATTAGCCTTTCATAATACTGTGGGTCATGTGCCTTGACAAAGAACTTGTTCATCTGTTCCTCTTCTAATGCTGGTCTGACCTTGGCTGCTTCTGACCTCCACCGAGTAGTATACTCGCGGAAAGTCTCAGTTGGCTTCTTCTTTAGGTTTTAGATATAGAAGACATCTGGTGCATTCTCCGTATTGAACCTGAACCGGTCCATAAAGTCCGATGCCATGCTTATCCAATTGGCCCATTTCTTAGGATTCTGGCTTATGTACCAGGACAAGGCATCTCTGGTAAGTCTTTTCATGAAAAGATTCATTCGGATCCTTTCATCTTTTCCGACCCCCACGAGCTTGTCATAGTAAGTTCTCAAATGAACCTTGGGATCACCTGTTCCATCGAACATTTCGAACATGGGAGGTTTGTAACCCTCCGGCAGTTCCACGTCTGGTTGTATGCATAAATCCTCATAATTCAGACCTTCTATCCCTTTACATCCTTCAACACCCTGAACTCGACTTGTCAATTTCTAGAGCTCCTCGGCCATGTTCTTGATGAGAAGGTCCTTCTCGGCGGATTCTGGTGTATAGGAGATTGGTAGAGTGGAGTGAGGTAGGGTTTCCATGTATATGGGGTTGTTTTGGTGAGTACCAAGGATTTGGTTGTAGTGGTGGTCGTTAATATGTTGATTTTATCTACTACTTCTTCAATTTCTGTTGCTATTATGGCTAGCTAAACCCATTAGCTAGGGTTGTGGCTCAACCCTAGTGTGGGTAATTAATGGGTGTGATTGTTTAATGCTTGAATGATGTTGGGTGTTTGAAATTTGGGTTAATTTTATATTTTAACTAGGATTTGGTGGTTGCAAACACTAAGTCTAGCTTAGTGGGTCTTGACTCTTCTTGAGAAAGAGTGTCTATGACTCCAAAATTAACCCAACAAGGAATTGGGATGGACCCATGAGAATGGTAGTCCCAATTAACGGGTAAAACCTCGAGAGAGTAATTACCCAACTTGAACCCTAAGTTGCTTGGCTTGTTAGCCTACCCAATTGATCTCGAGAGAGTCAATTGGGCAAAATCACTCTTTCTACCGAGAGGTGTGAGAGTGAGTGCAATTGTGCAACGGTTATAGCATAAGCCCCATAATCATCATTCTTGTATTAGGAATCTCCACCCGTTAGTTGACCACCTAGGTAAATGCCACGACCCTAGTTCCTTTCTCTATCTTGCATACAACCTAGAATTAATATCTTAGCATAATTTAGTCATAATTAGTAGTTGTTAAATTGTAGTTGATAATCATAAAAACCCAAAAATGATAGAAGATCAATTAGAAGCAAGCACGCATTTCTAGGCTAAGCAAATATCCAACTCCCTTTCTAGCTCCCTGTGGAAATTGACCCCGATACCACTATTGGGTAAAAGTATTAGCGCCCACTCTTCCTAAGGTTGAGTCCGCTGCGCGATAATCACTTTTTGGCGCCATTCACAACTTGATTCTCAACCGAGGCATGCACATCACCGCCTCTTCCACTCCTAGTTGTAACCGCCATCACATGATTGTTACCCCCTTCGGGTTCACTACCGTATCACTTGGTAGCGCACCTTTTGGTCGGGTATTTAAAGCTTGAGAGATTTGTCCTATTTGCACCTCTAGGTTCCGGATAGATGTGTTATGCGAAGCCAATTGTGCGTCAGAATCTTGGTTCTTTTTCATCATCTGCTCGAACATCATTTCTATCCGTCCCATATCACTTCCAGAAGAACTAGACCCTTGTGACTGAAAGGGGGGTGGATTGTTTGGTTGTTGGAACATGGGGGGCCTTTGAAAGCCTTGCCCCCTACCACCGTTATTCCACCCTCCTTGATTGCTATTGTTGTTGTTCCAATTGTTGTTGTTCCCATTCCAATTGCCTTGGTTATTACCTTGATTACCCCAATTGTTGTTCTGATTGTTATTGTTCCAATTGTTGCCACCTTGTTGTGGATTATTGTTATTCCAATTGCTGCCTCCTTGTTGATTTCCCCAATTGCCTTGGGGGCGCCATTGTTGATTCCCTTGATTTCCTCTATTTCCTTGGTAGTTATTGACATATTGGCACTCCTCACTTTGATCATCAAAACACTCGTTCGAATAACCACCACCATCATTGTTGTTGTCAAACTGCTCACTGTTACCTTGAGGTTGTTGTTGCCCTATTTGCCTCATTTTCAGCATAGAAACATTCTCCATTGCATTGACTTGACGCGGGTTTTGTACTTGTTGCAATTGCGCCTTCGCCAACTGATTCATTATTGTTGTAAGTTCGGCAATAGCTTGGCCATGATCACTCAACTCCTTGTGCAAATGGATGACCGTGGGGTCACCTTGGGGTACATTCGCTCGGCTTTGCCATGCCGAAGAGGTGTCCGCCATTTCATCAAGTACGTCACATGCCTCTTGGTAAGAAAGTTTCATAAAGTTCCCACCGGCCAATTAGTTCACAATGCATTGATTTGTGGTGTTGATGCCCCTATAGAAAGTCTGTTGGATCATCGCCTCAGTCATGTCGTTGTTAGGGCATTCCTTCAACATTGTTCTATATCGCTCCCAAATCTCATGCAATGGCTCCGTTGGCATTTGCTTAAAGGCTAGAATCTCGTCCCGAAGAGCCGCCATATGACATGGAGAAAAGAACTTGGCAAAAATTTGTCCGCCAATTCATCCCATGTGGTGATAGAATGATTTGGTAACCTTTCTAACCAGTCCAACGCTTTGCCCCGAAGAGAAAACGGGAAAAGCCTCAATCTCAACGCATCCTCTGACACGTTTGTTTGTTTGCTGCCCCAGCAAGTATCTACGAACCCCTTCAAGTGCTTGTATGCATTTTGGTCGGAGGCGCCCGTAAAATATCCCCTTTGCTCGAGCAAGGTCAACATGACATTTGTGATTTGAAAGTTCCCCGCCCGGATTCGGGGAGGAACGATGGCACTCGCGTACCCTTGATTAGGAAGAACTCTTAGGACCGCTCTTGGCGGTGGCGGAGGAGGGTCTGGAATAGGATTGTTGTCATGTACATTAGCATTGGCATTTCTACCTCTCCGTGGTACTTGAGGTACCGGAAGCTCATCTTGCTAAACATCTTCAACCTCCTCCCCCGCCAAGGCATTGCCAAGAGGGTCATTTCCGTTTAGAGCCATGTGTACCTGATGGATCAACACAAATAAAGTTAGTAAAAAGAAGGAAAGAGAAGCAAAACACAAAACTAGCTACACAAATAGTCAACACCGTAAGCTCCCCGGCAATGGCGCCAAAAAGTGATTATCGCGCAGCGGACTTAACCTTAGGAAGAGTGGGCGCTAATACTTTTACCCAATAGTGGTATCGGGGTCAATTTCCACAGGGAGCTAGAAAGGGAGTTGGATATTTGCTTAGCCTAGAATTGCGTGCTTGCTTCTAATTGATCTTCTATCATTTTTGGGTTTTTATGATTATCAACTACAATTTAACAACTAATAATTATGACTAAATTATGCTAAGATATTAATTCTAGGTTGTATGCAAGATAGAGAAAGGCACTAGGGTCGGGCATTTACCTAGGTGGTCAACTAACGGGTGGAGATTCCTAATACAAGAATGATGATTATGGGGCTTATGCTATAACCGTTGCACAATTGCACTCACTCTCACACCTCTCGGTAGAAAGAGTGATTTTTCCCAATTGACTCTCTCGAGACCAATTGGGTAGGCTAACAAGCCAAGCAACTTAGGGTTCAAGTTGGGTAATTACTCTCTCGAGGTTTTACCCGTTAATTGGGACTACCATTCTCATGGGTCCATCCCAATTCCTTGTTGGGTTAATTTTGGAGTCATAGACACTCTTTCTCAAGAAGAGTCAAGACCCACTAAGCTAGACTTAGTGTTTGCAACCACCAAATCCTAGTTAAAACATTATATTAACCCAAATATCAAACACCCAACATCATTCAAGCATTAAACAATCACACCCATTAATTACCCACACTAGGGTTGAGCAACAACCCTAGCTAATAGGTTTAGCTAGCCATAATAGCAACATAAATTGAAGAAGTAGTAGATAAAATCAACATATTAATTAACTAGAATGTTAATCTACAAGAATCCACGATAAAACATGATGAAAATGCCCAAAATAGGCTAAAACTTGAGTCTCACGAGTGCTGCTGCTATCTGATGTCTAAACTTAACCTAGAAATAATAAAATATTCTATTTATACTAAGCTAGAAAAACTGGACAAAAATACCCCTGCGGGGCTGGCGCGGCCGCGTAGGGGTCTTGGCCTTCGATCATTCACTTCTGAAGCTGGGGACGCGGACCGCACAAAGAGGTAGCGCGGCCGCGCAGGCTAATGGGCGCGGACCGCACAACAATGAAGTGCGACCGCGTGGACACCAGCGCTGACCGCGTAGAAAAGAGCGCTGACCGCGCATGGAAACCCCTAAAATGGATGCTCTATGAATCTCCTAGCGCGGCCGTGCAGCAAATCAGTGCGGTCCGCGCTAGGTCCTCCTGTCCCTACTTCAATGATTTTTGACACTTGAGCAGGTTTCACTCCGTTTCGAGCTGATTTTTTACTTTCGTCATCTTGTCGCTCAAACCTGCAATCAAGCGCACTTTGTAAGCATTCTGGGTCCATTTTATGACAATTCATACATAAAGCATAGGCAAGTATGGGCATAAAACGTGTTAAAATCACAGTTATCAGTCGTTGGTTGAGTTTTGAGGATCGGGGATAGGTTGTAGTGTGTTATAAGGAGTATGATAGGTAGTGGTTTGTAGGTAGTAGGTTGGTTGATGATGGTATTGTGGAGGAGTTGGTAAAGGATTGGGGTTTTGAGGTGGAGCTGCATATTGATGGGATGCGGGAGGATTTTGTGGACGTTGGTTTGGCGTATTTTGGGGAGGTGCTGGGTTTCGAGCATTTTGTTGGTTAACGTCTGGGACGTTCGGAGTGAGGGAGAGGTTAGCTAAGTTGCGGACCTGCTCAAGTTCTCCTTGTAACTCCAGTATCTTTTGTTCCAGTCGCAAAACCAAGTCATTCTGGGCTGGAGTACTCTGACAGTCTGAAGTTTCCGCATTCTCAGCATTTTCTTTTCGTATACCACTCAAGTCATCCATCTTAGCTTTTCCTATGCTTTTCGAATTACTTGGAGGAGGAGGAGGTGGAGGGCCTCTAGATCTGGTGTGATATGCTAATGATGCCAGTATGGGCGAACCAACCTTAAGGGATGGGAATAAATAAATAATAAAGAAAAACAAAAGGTAAACAAGTCAGTAAGGATTCTGAAAAGTTTGCAGTATTTAAACACATATTGCGGGAATGCAAATTCGCACCCTAATTTGGGAGCCTCATTGCGCCCGAGGTAGGCCTAGCGACAAATATATTTGGAGAATTTCAGTGCCAATAATTGCCTCATTTCATTAATATAAAATAGACGAACCCCAAAACAACATTAAATAAGATAAGTCACTAATGGCACTTGGCCTTATTACATTGAAAAAGCAAATAAACCTAATCTACTTGGTCCCAGAAGGACCCTCTCCAGGATGGATGCTCTTGTCGATCAAATCCCCCAGTTCGCCCAGGTTCAGCAGTAAGTATGTCCTTGCCAAATGTCCTCATTTACTTCCTTCAGCGTTCTGGCAATCGGTGACTCTCTTCCTCATTTTCCCTTCCAATTCCATCAGACTGTACTCCAGATATTCCAACCTTTTGCTGGATTTAACAGCCCTCTCTTTCCACTCATTGATCATTTCCATATCGGCCTTGTGTTGCTCCATATGCTCGGCTTCAGACTCGCAAACTCTTTTGTGCAGTTTGTTGTACTTCACTCATGCTTCGGCAACTTCGTCTCTGACCCTGTTTCCTGGACCAACCCTTGGCTCGAATATTCCCCCTATGTTATCATCCAACCATGAAGGGTAAAAGTACACGTGACCGGCGTGATACCGATCCGGCTCGATGGTATCCTTTTCCACGATTATACTCAAGTGCCACATGTGCTGTGCTTTATTTTTGTATGGAATGGCGTCACCTTGAAAATCAGCTATGAAGTGACTCGTTTTAGCAATTCACGGTATGACCTGCTTCCTGCCTGCCTGTCTCATAACCCTGAGGGGAGCATAAGGGTATATGCCCCTTAACCCAATCAGTACCAAGTGTGGGACATCCCTGGATCTGATGATGAAATCGTCGGTAGGGAACCATTCGAACATCCATTGAACCTGATCCTCGGTCAAATTGTTGAAAAACTGCACCCATCCTACAGCATCCTCTGGTTGAGCAAACCTGTCTGGGATATAGGTCATTTTCTTGGGATGATGGAAGGCTATATAATCATTCCACGACCTTCGAGGAAATTCCTGACGGTATTGACCTTTTTGGAGATGTTCTAACAGCCAAACTTGCAGTTGCAGATTGCAACCTTCGAAGTATTTGTACCCCTTCTGACAGCGCTCCAAGGCCCGGTATATGTCTGCTATGATCATAGTGACAATAGTATATGTCTGTCCTTCGATCCCCTCCATCAAGGTTTTGGCTACTATGGCCAATCTGGTATGGATTCTATCCCCTTAGATCGGGAATTCTAACATACCCAAGAAACAGACAGTGAACACAAAAACCCTGCGGTGAATCCAACCTAAGGAGGTGATGGAGAATTCATCATCGAAGATACGGTAAGACCTGCTGTGACCGTATCGTTCATAGAGGAAGTCGAAGGGTATGTAGGAATTTTTCAGGCACTCCAAGACATCATTCTTCTTTAATCCAATCATCTTAAGAAACCCCTTAGTAGTACGATTTTCCGGCGCCAGTAAACCAGGGCTATCCCAAGGCAACCCAGCGAATCCCCATATTTCTTCCAAGAGAGGGGTCATTTCTATGTCTCCAAAGCGGAACACAGCCCTTTCTTTGTCCCAGAACATTGTAGCAGCTTCGATTAACATGTTGTTTGGCTGAAGGTTCAATAAAGAAGGCAAATTTCCCAAGACCCTTTTCACGTGATTCTTATCACTTGACGGAAGATCCTCCTACCAATCTAGCAACAATGGTGGTATGTTACGAACCATGCCGAACCTGGGGACCTTGTGCCTCATTTTCTGCAAAACAAATATGGTTAGGTCCTTTCCCCCTCCAAATTCGACTATTTATACAGCAATGATTAGCTTATTGGCATTTATTTCTCGAAAATTAATGCACACAATCGTGGTTGCGTCCGTTGGGATTATGGAAAACCTGATGGACTTTTGGATGAGGCTTGTCTTAAAGGGTTATTATATGGACAACATATTAACCCGGCCAGGTTTGACCATGATGCATGTACAATTACTCAGAGTAAGGTTATCATGTCGCGCCCCCTTTTTCCTCGCGGAGTCCGGGTTTCGACATTCTTTGGGACAAGTCATTTCCTTTTGGGAATTGGGTATGGAATTTGAAGAGTCGCCACCTAATGGATTTAAGGTGCGTTAGGGCACCTAAAGTAAATAACTCATAAACTGGTTTGCATAACTAGAGATTGGGTAAGGGCTCGAAATAACCTTGAGGGGAAGGTGTTAGGCACCCCTCGAGGTCCACAACGGTGGGTCCCGGCCAAACTCGAATTAGGTGAATTAGTCTTATAAGCAAACAAAGCAATTAAGACAAATAGATATTACGTTTAAAACAAGGAGTAAAAGGGGTCCTAGGTTTTTTAGCCTATAGGATCACTTCTGTGCAACACTTCGTAATCGTCCCAAGTTGGGGTGCTACACATAGCATTAGCGCACAGGTCATAATATCCTTTACTACCCGATTACCCTCCCCTTAATTATTGTTACCTAAGCGCTCTAATAGTGTCCAGTACGTGCCTTATGCGTGCATTACCCGTCCCTTGCATGTGGCCCTGGAGGTGTTTAGGACCTCTATTTAAGGAAGTTCTAGACTCGTCTATGTTGTTTAAAAAGGAGAAAACTAAGCGACAAACAAAAGTCACATATGACTATCACATAAAGAAGCAATGGAAGGCTCATATTTACCTCCACAAATAGACAAACAATTGCACGCCTCAAACAAACAATTTTCAAACGATTTAAAAGTCCAATAGCAGGATATCTAGATGAGCACAACATATGCAGCAGTTTTATTAAAGCGGGGCAGTAAATACCTAATCAGTTTGCCTACTGATTTTATTACTTCCTGAATCTGGGCAGTTTCAAGCAGCAAGAAAATAACAGTTTTAAACCCAGAACTCAATCAACCTACAAGATTGCCTAAATGATAATCGGACAGGATTTTTATAAATCTGGTGTCTAAGCTGTAGACTGATTACTGACTTTAGCGGCTGATTTTATCTTAAACCCTGTAGGCATGATTTCTAAGTGCAGAAGCTGATTCACAAACCTTATAGGCATGGTATCTAGATGCAGGAACTAATTTAAAACCTTATAGGCATGGTATCTAAATGCAGGAACTGATTTAAAACCTTATAGGCATGGTATCTAAGTGCAGGAACTAATTTTAACACTTATTTGCATGAATGACTAAGTGTCGAGACTGATTTCTATATGTGTTTCCTATAGTCATGATTTCTAGGTGAGTAAAGCATCAATCCATTGCCAAGCAGACTTAACTAGAAAATTCCTAGAAAACATGATTTCTAATGCACACACAAAGGTTTTGAAGACATGATTATCGATGCAAAATTGAGAAACGACTTAGAAGCAGGTTTTCTAATGATGTGAAGGATGAAAATTCAGGATTTAAAGAATTAGATGAGTCCTATAGGCATGGTTTCTGATGCACATAAGTAAACAAATATCGCAGCAACCTATAGGCATGATTTCTACCCGTTCCCAACAAAATATATATAAGAATCTCTCCTAATTTTACTAATAACCCCAATGTCTGTTTTACAAGGAATTATTATTACAAACCAAATATAAATGAATTACAGAATGAAACTGCTATACTACAGGGAGCCTGGATAGGCCCAAAAGCAGTCATGGAAGCCAGGCCTTCAACCAAGTCTGAAACATGACAATATTCTCATAGTACACCCAATGGTCTTCTGGTGTATCAAAGTTCCCAAGGGCCCTAGGGACCCCGGCCAATGCTCACACCAGAAAACTTTTAAAGAAACATTTTGTGAGCAAGTTTTGGAAAGCCAGCCCAAGTGTGTTAGAGCTCAGAGGATTCTCATGGACTCCTAGGCAGTTCTCACACTGGAGGGGCAGGACGTTCTAAGAGTAGGAGTTGAAAACAATTTGGATTTTCTGGGGTAAATAGGAACAAACAGAGTCATTCAACACTTGGGATTCAAACAAAGATTCCAGCAATAAAACAGTAGACAGAAACAGTATCACAATCACTTCAAGCAAAGTTTCATATTGCCTAGATTCAACTTAGTTCAATTACTACTAGATGGGCATGTGGACATGTATTAAACAAAGAAATGGCATGTTGGGATCAGATTACCAATCAGACAATCATATATGAAGGGAAGCAGGGGTTGGGAGCATGCAAATCATTAATCAGAAGTCTGTTAGGGGTGAATACTTAAAACAGGACAGAAAGAACATGTTAGTTGAGAAATAAGTAGACATAGGTCTAATTTACTTATAAGCAAACATGTAGACATGCTGAAAGCAGGAAACACATAGGTCTAGTTAACAGAAGTAGACATGCTGACATACTGAAAACAGTAGGCATGCTGATCAGGAGTAATAACATGAAGCACATAGGTCTAATTAGATAGAAATAGACATGCTGAAAGCAGGAAACACACAAGTTTAATCACATAGAAGTAGACATGATAGCAGGAGTGAGACATACCAGTTAAGAGATAGCAAGAGGAAAGTAAAGCAAACAGGATCCAAGGGTCTAGCCTTGGCTTTCAGCCGGCTAGACAGTGCAACAAACAAAGAGTAGGAAGATTGTGATGGAGAGCAAGAACTTTGTGTGTTTCCCTATGTATGCGTGCGTGTGTGTTTAGAAATAGAGTGAGGCTTATATTGCATTGATAATTGTAAAGTAAATAAGGTAAAGAAGGTTAAAAGTTTACAAATAAGGCAAAGAGAACAATTAGTCAGTCAATTAGGTTTAACAGGACCAATCAAAAGGCAGAATCATGGGGTTATGTTCAAAATTAACACGGAGTTGAGGTTTAAATAAGGTAAGTGATAAGTCTGATAGCCAATTAGAGTCAGAACACTAAAAATCCGGCAAGTAACAGGCCAATTATTCACACAAATAAGGTAACACAAGTAAATAGAGATCAATCTGGGGTTGGTAAGACAATCAGCCCATAAATTAAGCTTAATAGGAACAATTAAGGCAAGTAGTGCCAATTAGGAGTCCCAAAATAAGGAAAAGTAGACAAAATTATAGGAAGTAATCACCTCAGTAAAACAAAGCAATTTCAAATCCTAGACAGTTTAGATAATCAATCAATTACTCAAGAATAACGGGGCAAATATTGAAGCGAACAGTGAAGTAATCAAACAAGCTAAAGACTGGAATGTAATCATGGAAGAATCTAAAAAATAGGATAATCAAACACATAGGAATCTTTTAGAAAAGTTTTGCAGAAACAGAACGAAGTGAAACCCTAGTTCTTAGAGAACATTAGGATCGATTAACAGTAAGGAAAACAGAAGATCTTTAAAGAAAAATGCTATAGAAACTCGAAATCGTTTCAGGTCTACAGAGATCTGAACAGCAAATAATAAGGAAGCGAAACCCTAATCTAGAGGGATGTTAAATCGATTAACGATAAAGAGAACAAGAGATTTTTAAAGAGAACTACTGGATAAACTCAAAACCGCTCTAGACCTACAAGGATCTGAACAGATTCAAGTTGAAAAGATGAGGGCTTTTTGAGAAAAGGGGGCGAGGTAAAGGAAAAATCTAACCACAGCCACAAAATTAACAATACTCACAAGCATTGATGAACAAAAGGCGGGTTCATAAGAAAATGAAGAGCCTAGGTCGACTCTGAGTCGGATCTCTTCGAGATTCCCTTAGAAAATAGCAAGAATCGAACAACTAGTAGAGGTAGAGGTTAGATAGAGTAGCAAAACACCAAATAACCCCATATCTGGTCAGGGATCGAAGGGGTTTGGGAGATTTTTGGGGTGACGGCGCTTCTAGGGTTTGGGGTGTCTGAGAGAGAAGAGAGGACGAGAGCATATGGGGGCGGCAGTCTCTGGAGAATGGGTAGGGTTTGGGGGTCGTTTGGATTAAAAATGGAAAGGGGAAACGTGGACCGTTGATCTCAGAGATCAACAGCCACAATTAGAGGAGATTTGGGTCGGGTAGGGGTTATTTAATTTGGGCTGGGGCGGATTGGGCTAATGGTTTAATTTGAATTGGGCTGGGGGGGGGGGGTCCGAATCTTGACACAGTTAAAGGGCTATTTGTTAAATACCCAATTTATCAATAAAATAATTTGTAAAAATAGTTAATTAAGTGATAAAAATGATTTTTATGCATGAAGATGATTTAAAATAATTACTTAACATTATAAAATTATAAAAAAGTCATTTTCTGTTTTAGATAATGTAGTTATGCATATGTATGGGCTATTATTGCAAAATATGCAATTATACTCTTAAAAATACAAATGTAATTGGTAATACTGCAATTAAGATATTTGAACACTTATATGAGCATAAATAATGAATTTAGATGATTAAATCATCGTAAAGTAATATGAGGAATAATTATTGAATATTTATATAATTAAAAATGCAGAAGTAAATTGATTTATGGCCTTTAAAAGTTATAGAAAAATTGAAAAAACACTTGCATGGTTGTGAATGCGTGTACAATATTTTGAAAGTATTTCTGCATAATTAAAAATATATGAGGGAAAAATTGGGTATCAACACTAAGCACTGCCTTTCCTTGCATGAGACTAAGCCCTTTCTCGAATCTTGCATGAGGTTAAGCCTTGCCTCCCTATTTGCATAAGGCTAAGCACTGCCTTTCCTTGCATGAGACTAAGCCCTGTCTCGAATCTTGCATGAGGCTAAGCCTTGCCTTCCTATTTTCATAAGGCTAAGCACCGCCTTTCCATTGCATGAGACTAAGCATTGTCTCCCTTTCTTTCATGAGACAAAATATTGTCTCTCTTTCTTGCATGAGGCTAAGCCCTGCCTACCTATTTGCACAAGGCTAAGCACTGCCTTTTCATTGCATGAGACTAAGCAATGTCTCCCTTTCTTGCATGAGACTAAGCATTGTCTCTCTTTCTTGCATGAGGCTAAGCCATGCCTCCCTATTTGCATAAGGCTAAGAACTGCCTTCCCTTGCATGAGACTAAGCATTGTCTCCTCTCCTTACACGAGTCTAAGCCTTGGCTCCCCAACTGCATAAGGCTAAGCTCTGCCTTTCCTTGTCAAACACTAAATGTTACACTATCTGAAACCTAGCACTATTTTGCCTTTTTCGGGGTTAAGCTCTGTCCCGATCCTATGCAAGACTAAGCTCTGTCTTGTTTTGCTCATATGATCCATCATCATGTCTCTATCCAAAGGCTTCATAGTCCGAAGGCATCATCCTCATAGCCTGAAGACACCATATCATGGCCTGAGGATCACTCAGTACGGCACATCATTATTCAAAGGCGCCATGGTTCAGAGGCACCATTCTCATGGCCCGAGAACATCGTCTCATGGCGTGCGAATCCCTTATCTCACGATTCATGGCCCAGGACGTCATGGTCTAAGGACACCATCCTCACCGTCTGAAGACAATCTTCATGGTCCATAGGGAATTTGCATCATGTTTAAATTGTCGCAATAACCTATATATATTTGCGCGCATCGTGTTTTGAGTTTTTTGCAGGTAACTCAGGAGGTAACCGTTCTTCGAACAGGAGCAACCTTCGCTCCCGTTTCCGCTCATACCATTCACACCCTCACATTATTTCAAATGTAACCGACTCCCATCAATTATTCATTTTTACCCTATGACCGTTCAGATATCTGTCCTGTGACACATCCATAGCATCTCAAATTCACATTCGTGACTTCGCATGAATTCATCCGATACTATCCTACTCAAAAGAACCCTGCCAAAACATACGATCGTTCCTAAAATAATTCCATTGGTTTCGTTCACCGTTGGATCCAGAACTATACATGGTCTGACTCCTGTAAAACCAAGGATATGTAGGCAGCTCAAAGAGCAGGGTTCGGCCTATATTTTTTTCAAATCACTCCATTCGGTCAAAATCGGTCATGATTTCTTTACCCGACAACTCTTTCATCCTTCCCGGGTAAAGAGGGGCGACTGTTGATACCCAATTTTTTCCTCATATTTTTTAAGCATATATATATATATATATATATATATATATACACTTTCAGAACAGTATATGTGAATCCTCATTTTGTTTATAAACCTATACAAGCATTTTACATGATTCTCCATGATTTTTAGATTTTTAGAAGCCCTAAAATAATTTCCTTCTGCATTTTTATTGTATAAATATTCAATAATTATCCTTCAAATTATTTTTATGATCCAAACTTATTATTTACACCAACATGCATATCTTTTAAATATTTTATTTCATTTCTCATAATTACATTTGCATTTTTAGGATAATTTCACATTTTTGCAATAATAACCTATATTCATGTATAATTAAATTATTTATGCAAAANTATAAATACTGATTAGTTGCATCACAAATTATTTTTATGATGATCTTATCCTCTAATTTCATCATTCACACCCAGATTAGGTTTTAAATATTTTTAACATGTTTATCGCAATACATTTGCATTTTAAAGGCTAAAATTGCACATTTTGCAATAATAGCCCATATATACCTATAATTACTTTATTTATGTAAAAAATGACTTTCTATATTTTTATAGTTTTAAATAATTGTTATTAACCATTTTTATGCACAAATGATATTTTTGTTATTTACTTATTATTTTTATAAATTATTTGTTTAATTAATTGGGTATTTAAAATCTGGCCCTATTTTCAATTAAATTTTCGGACCTAAGCTACCCAAACCAGCCCAATTACCCCAGCCCAACTACTTAATACCTAGCCCAATTCCCCCAGCCCAAGCCAAATAACCCCCTAACCCAATACCCGTTTATGCCCAACCCAAATCCCTCCTTCAATCCTGGCTATTGATCTTTCAAGATCAACGATCATTATTCGCCCATTCCTTTTAATTAACCTACCCTCCCCCAAACCCTAGCCATTCTTACCAAACAGCTGCCCTTAAACTCCCTCCTCTCTTCTCCTCTGAAACCCTAAGCGTCGTCACCCTAATTTCCCTTCGATTCCAACCAGATATGGAATTGATCGATGATCTTCTTACCTTATTTATCTTGTCTCGCTATTGGCTACTCGTTTATGGCATAACATAATTGCTTGCCTAACTTGGCAAGCCGATTTCCCTCATTCCGGACCAAATCTGGTTCGAACCTTCACTCCTTTTTTATCTATGTTCATTCTTCGTCTCCTTATGGTATGAATCTCTGAGATTTGGTTCGATTCTTCATTTACCCCAAAGCTAGGGTTCAGATCTTTTCAAGATCTGTTATAGTTTTTTCTATTTTGTTTAATATTCCCCGTATATCTATCTATGTGCATTTTATTGAGATTTTCGTTTTATTTGCCCTAAAATTAGGGCTCAGATCTATTATGGTTCTTATTTTTTGTTAACATTGTTTCTTCAATGTTTTCCTATATTTGTCTATATGTATGTTATTATGATTTTCCTTTTATTATTCCGACTAATTTTACTTACCCCTAAAATTAGGGTTTCGAGTCTTATTTCATTTTTCCTTACTGATTCTTCTATCTATTTATGACTCTTGCCTTTAACCTAAGAGTCTGTGATTCTCAAACCTGTTTGATTCCCTAAAATTACTGTGATTGCATATTTTACACGTTTTATGCACTGTTCTTCTTGGCTTGCCTTAAATAATGTTCTGAGTTTCCTTTCCTTAATTAGTTGATTGATTACTTCCATGTTTATGTGCTCTAGTCTAATGCTATTTAAACCCCTCCCTTTTTCCCTTTGGACAAGACTAAGAACTCGATTATTTCTCACTACTAAAACTATATACTATTATCATTCTGCTTTGATTCCTGGCCGGCTGGAAGCCAAGGCCAGAAATCTTCTATTGTTTGCTGCTGTTGATAATCATTGCTGCATTAATAAACTTCTTTTTGTTTCATCTGAACTAGTAAGTTGTTGAAACTCTTTTTCTACTTTGTTACTCATTTAATATGTTGCTGCTAATTAATTTGTTGCTTCCTGTATTCTACACATGTTTAACTTAGTAGATTGATTGATGAAATCTGCTTAATTATGTGTAACTTAAGATTGTCTTTTAATATTAAGTATGTTTTGATACCTTTCCCCAAAAAATACTAGTTCATCATGTACACCTTAGTTTGTTGTTAAATCTGTTAACATGTTATCTGATTCTGTATTCTCCAAGCTATAACCTCTTTATTAGTTCTAGTTGATAAGTAATATGCTTCTTGACTTACTAATTGATCAATGAACCCCTTTTTCTATGATATGTCCTAATTTGAATTCTGCATTGTCTTTCATGAAAACATGCTCATGAGTTGGTCATTATCAGTTTATGACTTCATTTATTTTCATACTTGTTAGTTTCAAGTCTACTTAGTTTCAATGTGTTTGTCTCTATTTTATGTGTGATACTATCCCTAAATATGCTTCCCAATCCTGTCCTGCACTCTTCTGAATTCTAATTCTCTGCTGGCTGAAAGCCAAAGCAATCTAGGCATTGTCCCCTGGCCTTCTTGGTGTGAGCAATGCTCAGGGTTCCTATGAGACCCTCGTGAACTCTGACGCACCAGGATTTGGTCCATAATTTTCCTTGAGTTGTTCTGATCATTCTTCTCTAGTGTGAGCAATGCCCTGGGTTCTTGAGGCCCTTGGGAATTCTGATACACTAGATATTTAGGTTTTGTATGCTTATCTTTGAAATATGGGCGAATCACTCACCATTGATCATGTTGTACCTATGAACATGGGCTATGGAGATGCTGCGAGTTGAAGGCCTGGTTTGTCCAGGTGCATTTGGGTTTATAGTATATATACTTTTTAATTCATTTATTCGATTGTGGTCTGTAATAATTATTTGTAATAACGATTGGGCCAATAGTGAATCGGGAAAACTGGTTTAGTTTTAAAAGTTTGCATGAGAATGGGTAGAAATCCTGCCTATAGGTGTTTGCTTGGCCCGTTCTACTATTGTGTTAGGTAACCTGCTTATAGGTCTTTTCTGCTATTATATGTTAGATGACATGCCTATAGGTGTTCACTATTCTTGTTAGATAACCTGCCTATAGGTTTTACTTTACGCGAAGAAGTGTTCTGCTAATTGTGTGCTGAAAATTTGTCTAGATGTTCACTATGTTGCATGATAGATAATCCATCTATAGGGATTTTACTCTGGCTCAAGTAGGTTTTGTGAATATCCTGTCTACTTCAATGTTACGTGATTAGATACCATGCCTATAAGAAATACAATAACTAAGTTCAACTTACAGCATGTTCAAATCTGCTTCTTCAGAAATCATGTCCAATTAATTGTCACACTCGCTTAGTTCATATGCATGTCTATAAGAGCCGATGACAGTTTCAATCACCAAGGGTAGAACTCATTCCTATAGGGATAATTATTATTTGTGCCAGATACTAAAATTGGAACTCTGCATAGCGTCTCGAAAAATGCCGCTAGAAAGCATGCCTATAGGAGTAACTAAATAATTCTGAGCATTTTTTGTTATCACTACTGTCAAATGTCGAGAAGATCACATAGATAACCTGCCTATAGGTTTAAACGCTTATAATTGAAATCAATAGGAAATTACAGAATCACCTAGAAATTACTTTCATAAATTGTCAGCATGTTTAAAATCCAGAATCACGTAGAAATCATGTCTATAGGATCCAATAGCCTTAACTGTTAAAACTGTCAACATGCTAATATGTTTGCGTGCATTTGCTACTTAATGTGTGGAGGCTAAAATGAGCCTTTCTGTTCTTGTATGAAAGTCCAACTTGTTTTGTATGTCGCCTAGTTTTACAATTTTGAGCAACCTAAATCGAGTCTAGAACCATCCAAAATAGAGGTCCCAATGCCTCTAGGACCATAAGTAAGGGACGGGTAGTGCACTCATAGGATACGAGCTATAAATGATCAGAGCACTTTAGGTAAATAACTTAAAGATAGTAATCGGGTAGCAGGAGATGATAGTTTGTGCCCGCTGAATAATATGAGTAACACCCTGTCTTGTGGGAGTTACGAAGTATTATTTCTGTTGTACCGGGTGATCCTTTAGGCTAAAATACTTAGGACCCCCCATCCCTATTAAATAATTCCCTCGCTTCTTTATCAGACTAATTCACATAATTGAGTTCGGTCGGGACCCACAGTTGTGAACCTCGAAGAGTGTCTAACACCTTCTCTTCGAGGTAATTTCGAGCCCTTACCCGATCTTTGGTGACGCAAACTAGTTAATCAGAGTTATCTGTAAATAGGTGTCCTAACGCATCTTAATTCGTTAGGTGGCGAGTCTCTCTTTTAAAACCCTTCCTTAAAAGAGTTGTCAACGTCGAAATCCGATTTCGCGAGAAAAAAGGGCGCGACAAGCTTGGGAGGTTAAATGGTTAAATGAGGGAAATGATTTGGTACTTACTAAAGGTGAAAGGATTGCTTATTTATTTCTTGCTCCGAGTTCTATTGTCATTTATATACATATCATGTTTAATTAGAATTTCACATATTTTATTGATTGCCCATAGTAAGTGTCGAAGTCGACCCCTCATCACTACTTCTTCGAGGTTAGACTAGATAATAGATAGTTACTGGGTACATGTTGTTTATGTACTCACGCTACACTTCTGCACTAAATGTGTAGGATCTGAGGCAGGTGCATCAGGATATCAGTCTGGCGCGCATCCTTGACTACTCCGAGACTGTGCGGTGAGCTGCCTTCTGAGCTTGTTCTGCAACAGTCGAAGTCTTCATTTTGCTTTATTTTCTGTCTATTTCATTTCAGACAATCATGTAGTGTTCATTGTATATTCTACTAGTAGCTCATACACTTTGATACCAGGTCTTGGTGATTCATGCTAGTAGACACTTTATGGTTTTGGGTTATTTTACTTGTCTCACTTGCTTTCAAAATCTTGATCTATCATTTTATTAAATTCTTACTTCTTACTTATGCACAAACTAAAAATCAACTGTTTCAAATTTTAAAAGAAATGATCATAGAGTTAGTTCACTGTTGACTTGCCTGGCAGTAACGTTGACCGCCATCACGACCTATAGGGGAAATTGGGTCGTGACAACAATCCTAGAGAATATGCTAATTGATTTACAATTAAGATGACACCTATAATTGATTACAAGATCTACTCTATGAAATGAAAGTCAATCAATTTACATAACTCACTTTAATAGTATGTAGCGAAGCTAACCAAGTTACAGATGTGAGCACGTAATTTTTGCCCTACGCATAAAATCGCTCCTAAAATAGTCAAAAATAGTTTTAGTTACTTTTATAAAATTTTACGAAGTTTCTCTATTTTTAGTTTATTTGTTTGTCATTTATTTGCATTTTTAGCATATTTAGTAGTATTTCGAATCATGAAAATGACAAAAATATCTTATCTTTTTCTCTTTGCATTTTTAGATCTTAATACATGTTAATTACTTTACTAAGATATAAAAATCACAAAAAAATGCATTAGTTATTTTTGACATCTTCCGTGCATTCTTAGTTTTAATTAATTAGCTTTAATATATTTTATTAGTTAATTGTTGGTTAAAATAGACAACTAGGACAAACAAAATCAGGTGGCCTAGTTGCTGCCCAGATCCGCCCAGTTCACAGCTATATCCGATCCAATCCACCATCAAGACAAAACGACCTCGTTTTGACTCAATCAATCTCCACCATCCGTTCCATTGATCTAATGGCCACAAACTGATCATCCCTTCCCTTAAAGATGTGGACCAGCCCCTATCCCCACCCAAAGTCATCTCTCTCACAACCCTTTTTCCCCTCCACTGTTACGCCGCCTAGAACCGCCGCTGGAAATCGCCTACGGCAGCGGTCCGGCTCTAAACGTTCCCAATTTATCACCACACAATCTCCTCCTCCTCCTTATCCCTAATATCTAACCCATTTCCCCTAAAAATCTCCGTAGCTCGTCGTTTAGTAGATCTGAAAAATTACCAAAAATCTAATTCATCTCCTTTCCTGATTTCTCTTGTTTTTTAACCCGTTTGAGGTTGAAACTTTTACCAATCGACCCCATTCATTGAGTACCACAGATTGTTGGTATTTTTACCTCGTCTTATAGCCACTAGAGTTCGGTCAAACTCCGGTTGAGAATTGCTACGTATAGCACTGGTCGTGTGAAGAAATTCCAGCTAGTGCTCGTGTGACAATTCTCGTTACTTGCCGAATTTCATTTGGCTCGCCGGATTCCGCCTCCGCTGATTTGCTCAAGTTTCAATTAGGTAAAATCTCGCTCCTATGTCCTCATCTATTCTGATTGCATCTGCTTTTGGCTCATGTGTCGTTGTTATGTGCCTACGGGTCTTTATAAGTCATTTAAGATATTGATTCTGAAAGTTTATGTTTGAAACAAGTGATGTTTAACGCCAGCGTTTGAGTTTGGATTTGTCGAGAGTTTAATTGGGATTATTGAATTACTGTTTCATTGATCTAATTATTTCGTTAGTGTTAATTTAGGACATGATTAATGAAGATGATTTGGCTTATTAGAGTTAAAGGGAGAAACCTGTTTGTATGGTAAAATTAAGGGATAAAAGAAGAAAGTAAAATAAAAGAAAGGTGTAAATAATAGGGAGTATAAGGGGCTAAAGAAAAGATAATTTAGGGGAATCTATAGGGTAACTAATTGTGAAGTTTCTAGAAGAGAAAAGGGTCAATTTGCAAAAGAAAAAAAATAATACAGGTCAGGTATTTGGGGCTGGGAGGTAATTACAGAAAAATAAAAGGACTGAAAAGAAAAGCAATAACAGAAAAAGATGCTGAAAGTTGTTATAAAACAATACATTCACTCTGCATTGAGATAGACGTTCCCCATTTTCATTCACTCCTCATTTTCACTCTCCCCTCCTTACTCACACACACATCTCACCCTAGCAAAAGCTGAAACAATTTTCTGGAGTTAAAATCTAGATAAAAAACTCAAAATAAAAAAGAAGAAGCCCAAAACAGAAACCAAAGGAGGATTTAGAAGCTAGTTCGATTTCTGCTCTTCTACTTCATTGTTTCTGGGATTTCTATGATATTTGAAGATGTAAAGGAGCTGTTTGGCTGCTGAATTTGTTTTTCTGGACTTGCTGAACTCCATTCCTCTGTTTTGCCTTTATTTGGCTATTCAAGCTAGCTTCAAATTTAAGTACACATTTATGAACTTGAACGAATTTGAATTTAGCATAATCAAACTTCTCTGTTTTTCTTCTATGAAGTTCAGATCTGTTTGTGTGAGGTTTGTGTTTAAATGATTTGTGAAATGTACTAAAAGTGCTTGAATGACTTGAATTGAAATCGGTTTAACCTTGTCCTTAGGAGTGGCAAATGGGCAGGTCGGGTCGGATATGGTTCGGGTCGAAAACGGGTAATGAAAAAACGGATCAATTATCCGACCCGACTCATATTTGATACGGATAAAAAATGGGTTACCTGACTTCTTGTATATGATCACTTTTGGGAGAATTCTTAGTCCCCCTAACCTGAGGAACCCCCAATTTGAGGCTTCACAAATCTAAATGTTAGTTCCATTGGTTACTCATTGGTTATCCATTTTCTAAATGGATAGTATGGTTCTTATCCCTATTTGACCCGTTTTTAAAAAGTTCATTATCCAACCCATTTTTTAGTGGATAATGTGGGTGGTTAACTGATTTCTTTGAACCATTTTACCACCCCTACTTGTCGTTGTACTGTTGCTCACGAATTGCTCTAACCATATGTCATCTCTTCTAGTTTCAGTCATTGACATTCCAATATCATAATCTGTTGAGCTTGAATTTCAATTTAAACAGGTTTCCTGAATGTTTGTTAAGCAATGTTCGGTAGTGAAATATGAAGATTAGAAGCAGGACCGTTAGTCTAGGTTTATTGTTGAAATTAATAGTTCCAGTAGTTAAGTCTTATTGTAATTTCAAAGATCCTAGCTAAGTTATTGAAAGCATTTGGTTACTGTAAGTGTTAAAAACTGGTTGTCAATGTAATGATTTAATTCTATATTTTGAGTCATGTTAAATGGAACTGATATTGAGATTGATCATGAAATTGTACTTAATTACATGTGATAATCTTCCTTTAACGATTGATGGATGTAGCATAGATGCCCAGATATCCTTCAGAGTCCATAGAAATTGGACTTGATTTACATGAACTCAAACGGGCCTGATATGATCATACTGGCAGGCCCATTAACTGAGACTCCGGAACCCAATTGTGGTCTTTTTGGACTAAAAATATTAAAATAAGTGGGAAAAAAACTTAGTGACCAAACTATATAAAACACGCTTTTAAACCGCGCTTTACTTTAACGTCCGTTTGGGACGATAAGGTAAAGCGCGTTTCAAAACAAAGTTTTATATAAAACGCCTTTTCAAACCACGCTTTACCTATTTTGTGGGCCCACCAATGACTCTTCTGCGCCTAACTGACATAACAATAATTCAAATGGGTAAAACGCCCTTTTAAAAAGCGTTTTACTTCAAAAAATTCGAACCCCCCCCCCCCCCCGGATTGGGCATTGCCTTATTTAAAGTCGTTAAGGGTTTTGCAAAAATTCATTCAAAAATATTCTCAACTCCTGATAAATTTTTCTTGTTAAATTCTCAAGATTTTTTTCATAATGTCTGAAGAGCGAAAAGTAAGGGTTTCATTATATTGGGGGGGGGGGGGGGGAGGTTGTGGTGGCGAATAACTCAGTGAGCTATAGTTTATCTCCACAGAGTCATGTTAAGTTGCCACTTACAATAGAGTACGATAGACTTGTATCGTTGTTATGCAATAAAATGAGTGTGAGCAAACGTTCGGTGAATCTTAAAATAACCGGAAGATATCCGTATTCTGTGACTCCGCAAGGGGTTGCTTGTTACGCTGAGTTTAACATCGAGGATGATGAAACTCTGAGAGATTTTTTGGAGACTCCGGATGAATACCGGGAATTTATTTTGATAAAAATATTGGAAATGTACGTGAAGGTTGAAGACGTTTGCAATAATGAGGTTGCGCAAAGCAGGGATAACCCTCAATCATCGGGTGGTTATTCTGGAGCAGTTTTACCCAAACAGGTTCCGGCTGAAAGAGTTTGGTCGGATCTAAACTTATCTCCACGGGCGAATGAGGAGCGAGTAAATAATTTCTCTCCTATTTTACATAATCCACAAGACGACTGGTAAACTTCAATTTTCCTTTGTGTTATGATGTTTATTTTTGTTGTATTGAATTTGTATTAACACTCATTTTGAGGTATGGTTTGATGATCCCTGTAAGCAGGAATGCTACAAAGAGTCTTTGCAGTATTATCATGATTTGACCAAAAGATACTGGGATAATAAGATTATGTATAAACGAGAAATTGCAGCGTTGAAGGAGAAACTAAAAGAGGCAGAAGAAGAAAAAAATAAGCTGGAAGAGAAATTTAAGTGGTTGGAGCAGAGAATACTAGGCGGTCGTGACTAAATAATGACATGTATGTGTTGAGTGTAGTACTTTATCTTTATTTTTCCCGTGTCAAGTGTTTTCATTAGTTGTACTGAATTTAAATTATGTTAAGTTGCTATGTTTGTGTTTGTGTTGTAGTATTAAAATAAAGAAGAAACGGGGAAATCAAAACATAACGCGCATATAATGTAAACATAAAAAATTGTTGTTATTATTTACATAAAATACAAAAAAAAAAAAAAAAATCAATGTGACCCACAACATGTGTGCTTCAACGCAGCCGCTGGCTTGAGGCATCCAATCCCGCCCGGATATGCTATCAGGATCATCCTCATCACGTCGTCTCTTTATCGCAGGATGCGCTACAGCATGATCGTCAGTAGTGCTGGTAGGATCGGTAGAAGAGGTCGTCGGTCCATCAGCTACCTACAAAAGAATATGTCAGCTCGGTATACGAAAATATATTATTAATGTACGTGTTAAGTCAAAAAAATTTTAAATTGTCTTACCATGGTCTTGTCGGGCTCCTGAATATAAGCATCCGTCGCATCCTGGTCAGCATCGCACAAAGTGGCCTCCGTGACGGGCGGGGATGAAGCCTTAATAAGAAAATTATAAATTTATTTATGGCAAATCAATGAGATAAAAACAAATATAAATTTAATAGTAATACAAACATACTTGCGCCTGTGAAAGATTCCCAGTACCCGTCGATGAGCCATAACTCAGCCGGCGCCCACCATCCACATCTCGGGTCGGCCGATCCTCATCAGCGGTCGATGGGCCTGAAAAGTACTGATCCCAATCCTCTCCGCTAATGCTCGTGCCCGTGATCAACAATGGATCTGACGGGGTCACCTGCGAAGTCGCTGGAGTGAGTGGCAGTTGAAGGTTGAATGACGGCATACAATCCGGTGTATCGCCGTCGATGTCAGGATGCAATGTCTCCAAATACTCTCGAATAGTCATCAACGGAAAACGACTGGTCCCAGCTAGTACATTCTCATCCTGTGGCCGGAGACCAATTAGCCGCTGCAGCATGTCCAGGTACTGCACATCTATCATCTCTCTCATGCCATGTGACAGAGCAACGGGGTGTCCATTAACGGGCAACCCATATATAACCTCCACGTCCTACAGTGTGATGGTGGCCTCGCCAATGGGCAAGTGGAATGTGTGTGTCTCCGGTCGCCACCGCTCTATCAAGGCCGTGACCAAAGACCAATCGAGCTGCAGCCGTCCGATCTCCAAAATTCTATAGAAGCCCGTATCCCGCAGGCGTCTGACTACACGGGGATGGAGCTGGCGCTCCTTAAGAAAGTCTCACATGTCGTCCACTCTCCTGACGCGGAGAGTCTGGGTCAGTAACTCTCCCTCCCATATGTGGGCGGACCTATGATCGCCCTGTAACGACAGTAGCTCATCGCTGGAAGGTCCGGGATGAATAGGCGGCACCTCCATGTCATCTATTGTAAATTAAACAACATTAATTACATGTTAGTTTTATAATTTTATATGTTTGTTTGTAAATTAAATAATTAATTTTTATAATTATACAATATTTAATTATTATGTATTCACATAAGGGTTCCAGGCTCGATATTTGCGGCCCAGTAGCACCAAGATATCCTGAATTCTTGTATGTGTTAGTTTTATTATTTTACATGTTAGTTTTATAATTTTATATGTTTGTTTGTAAATTAAATAATTAAGTTTTATAATTATACGATATTTAATTATTATGTATTCACAAAGGGTTCCAGGCTCGATATTTGTGGCCCTGTAGTACCAAGATATCCTAAATTCTTGTATGTGTTAGTTTTAGAATTTTATGTGTTTGTTTGTAAATTAAATAATTAATTTTTATAATTATACAATATTTAATTATTAAATATTCACATATGGGTTCCAGCCTCAATATTTGCGGCCTAGTAGCACCAAGATATCCTGAAAATATTGTTCTTTTCTCATGTTATTTTCTTACGATCGTTGACTATAATTGGACAGAGTTTGTGTTTGATCTAACAATTATTTTGACGTATTTTTTAGTATAAGAGATACTTACACTATAGGGATATTACGCTAAAAGGCACTACATTTTATTACACTAAAAGGCAATACATTTTACTACCCTAAAAGGGCACTATATTACTAGTCTTTAAGCAAATAAATAATATAAACTAGATAAAAACAACAAAAACATTTAATCACAAAACATTCACGAAAATACATATACAACAGTAAAAAAAAAAAACTTACTTACATTTTTTTTAACACATAATAATGATTACATGATTTTTACATATTTTTTTAGCACACTAATATCTAAGTCCGGATAAAAATAACATACCAGTTTAATTGCAAAAAAACACACAAAATAACATAGACACATGTAAAACAACTAATATGCAATTTTTGTACGAGTTTTGACAAAAACTATATCGGAATACCACGATTTATGTTTTTTGGAAAGTTAAAGAATTGAAGACTTGAGTCCGAAACGAGCAACCCACAACGAGAGAAGGCCTTAGCTAGGATGTGGGACCAACACACTTTATTTTTTGTGGGACGGGTGGGGTTGTTAATGGAGGGGGGACCGATGGAACCAAATTTTAATCAAAGCAATTACATTGTCGACTTAATTGAGTCATTAGAGAACGTCAATTGGCTAATTTGATATCTGCTGAATCGAACTATTAGGCCTATAGCATATTTCTGTGTGCATGTGTGAGTAGAGATTAGACTCATTTAATCAAAGGCTACTGTTGAACAACGACAAAGCCCAAATGAGACAAGCTTTCCTCAATCCAATCTAGTAAATGTACGCAGTTGACTTCCTCTCTTTCATAGATAAGTGCTTAACAATTGACTTCCTTTCTTTCATAGGTAAGTGCTTAACAATTGACAAACATTCTGACAATTTAAGTCCATTCATATTGCCACTCTGCTACATAAAATGCATACGTGTCCAAACTTTCCAAACTGTTGATTTCCTTAGTATTAGAGCCTCCACTAGGGCTGCTTATCGGGCGGATTGGATGGTTATTTACTCTTAACGCTTTGGCTTATCGGTTATCGGCTTTTAAATGTATTAATCCGCTAGCCACCCGATAAGATATCGGGCGGATTGGTATCGGTTTAGCTCTTATCGGGCGGTTTATCGGCCTAATTCAATCTATATTGCAGATGATGCTGCTTTGAGTTCAGAGCAGACTACATTCCAGTCTATAGCATACAATAGATGAGTCCATTACATCCCAAAGCAGACTACATTACAGATGAGTCCAGAATATATATTTCTTTCCTCCGCCCACAACTGCAAAGGAAAAGTCAATGCTCCCTGATTAATTCTGAAATGATAAAATTCCAGTCTATATTCAAAGTGTGTCCAGAATACATATTTCAAAATGATTAATCCATAAGTGAGTAGACTACACAAAAATGTTTAGTAGTAAATTAGTAATAGAGAATAGAGATAGAGTACTGGGAGTGGAAGAAGGGTATTCCCGACCGGTCGTTTTGAGCTTTTACACTTTGCTCGCTAGTTCCCGGGCATGACTTGCTCCGTGTTGTGTATTATGACATATGTAAATCGTTGGCTTTGGGTTGCAGGATGATCAGAATGAATTTGGAAGAAACGGTTCCCAGTTTGAAGCTTGAAATTTGAAAGGTTTGACCAATATTTGACTTGCTAGTATATGATCTCGGATCGGAATTTTTATGATTTGGTTAGCTCCGTTAGGTGATTTGGGACTTAGGAGCGTGATCGGAATGAATTTTTGGAGATCCGTGGAAGGTTTAGGCTTGAATTGGCGAAATTGAAATTTCGGCGTTTTCCGGTTGATAGGTGAGATTTTGATATAGAGGTCGAAAGCTGTTGTGTCCGTTGTGTCATTTGGGATGTGTGTGCGAAGTTTCAGGTTATTCGGACGTGATTTGGTTGGGTTTTTGATCAAAAGCGGGATTCGAAAGATTTTAGAAACATAGGCTTGAATCCGAGGTGTTTTGGTTGATTTAGTGTTGTTTGAAGTGTTTTGATGATTGGAACAAGTTTGAATAAGGTACTGGGATATGTTTGTGCTTTTGGTTGAGGTCACGGGGATCTCGGGGTGAGTTTCGGGTGATCAATCGACCATTTTTGAAGTTAGAAGCTGCTGAAGTTTTGCTGTTGCTGGTGTTTTCGCACCTGCGGTTTGAGGACAGCAGGTGCGGTGCCGCACGTGCGGGAGAGCTATCGCAGAAGCGTAAAGGAGGCCAGGCGAGCAGTGACCGCAGAAGCGGTAAGGGTAACCGCATCTGCGCTGCCGCAGATGCGGAAATGCAGCCGCAGATGCGATTTTTGGCAGGATAAGTGGAGTCCGCAGAAGCGGAAGAATAACCGCATATGCGGTACCGCAGAAGCGGCTATAGTACTGCAGATGCGAAAGTAACTGGTCAGAGGAATTTAAAAGAAGTCTTTCGCGAAGGTGGGTCTATTTTCACCCATAGCTGCTCGTTTTTGGAGATTTTTGAAGGAGAATGAAGAGGGATTTAAGGGAAATCGTTGGGAGGTAAGATTCTTGGTCTAAAAAGTCGTTTATTATGTGAATTCCACCTAGAAAATCATGAAAGCTAAGACAATAATTGAAGAACTAGGGCTTGAGAAATTGGACTTTTGAATTGGGATTTGAAGGACCATTTGGGGTCGGATTTGAATATTTTTTATATGTATGAACTCGTGGGGAGATAAGGAATCTATTGATGTAAAAATTTTTGAGTTTTGAGAAGTGGGCCCGGGGCTCGGGTTTTGGTAATTTCGGGATTTGTGCCCTTTATTAATTGTTTTCGCTTGGGCTTTGTTCCCTTAGCATATTTTGACGTCCTCGTTCTGATTTTTGGATAGATTCGACGCGTGTGGAGGCCAATTCGAGGGGCAAAGGCGTCGCGAGCTTGAAACTTAGCCGGTTCGAGGTAAGTAATGATTGTAAATGTTGTCATGAGGTTTGAAACCCCGGATTTCACAACGTTGTGCTACTTTGAGGTGATGCACACGCTAGATGACGAGCGTGGAGTCGTGAACCGTTGGGGGTTGTGACTTGGTCCGTCCCGTACGACTGTTAAGTCGCATATTTGATTTGAAATTTTATGATATTCCATATTTTTAGGGATTGATATTATATTTGGGCTATATGCCATGTTTGGGGCTTTGTGCCGACCTGTTGAGACCCTTAGGGGCATTTTTACTAATCTTCCTCACTCTATTTGTTTTGAAAACATATCCTCAGTCATGCCTGTTATTGATTAAATCTGTTTTATTACTTTTGTTCTTAAAAATGTGAAAACCGTTTGGGCAGTTCCCTGTTTTTTTGATGGTCCGAGTGATCGTGAGGTTGATGACTGAGGTAGACCGAGGGTCTGATTGTGAGGTTAATGACTGAGAGAGGCCGAGGGCCTGGTTGTGAGGATTATATACTTATGGATCAGGCTGCACGCCGCAGCAATATATATATATATATATATATTGGGCTGCTCGCCGCAGCGTTATAGCGCTTGGGCTGAAGGAGCCCCTCCGGAGTCTGCACACCCCCAGTGAGCGCAGTCGACAATATTCATGGATCGGGTTGCACGCCGCAGCGATATATGGATCGGGTTGCGCGCCCCAGCGGTTACTACATGGTACCTATTGAGTGTGAGTGTTGAGTGGGAGCGCTGATTGGTAAGAGTTGAGTCATGAGTGACTGAGAGGCCTGCCCGAGGGGCGATAGATATATACATACATGCACATGAGTGATGAGTTGCCTGAGGGTCCTGCTTATGAACTTATTGATTTTCGCTCCTTTTTAAAGTGAGTTTCTACCGAATATGTTGATTTATTTACTGCTTTCACTCATCTTTATACTGAGACTCTATCGAAAATGTTGAACAAATATTTTATAAACAACTTTCATTTAAGCTGGGGTTTTACGAGATGTTCAGAATTTAATCATTGATTTGGCTTTGTTATTTCCACTAAGATTTTCATGTTATGAGGTGTTTATGATTCCTGTTTTGCCCGAGGGGCCGATTATGGTTTTCATCTCCCTTATTATAAATGGTACTGAACCCCTACTGAAATTGTTGGAAGGTATTTTCAAATGATTTTTATCAAAAGCTGAAATTTAAATGAGACGATTGACTCGTATTCTGTTTTGAAAGCCTGTTGTGCTTATTGAGTTTATCATAAATGTGGATTCATCGTTTCCTACTGCTCAGTCTTTATTTACTCTTATTACTTACTGGGTTGGAGTACTCACATTACTCCATGCACCTTGTGTGCAGATTCAGGTGTTTTCTGAGCTTGGTGGCAGTTTTCATCGGAGTTAGCAAGGTAGCTGCCTGGCGATCGCGGCTTTGCTTTCTCCCTCTTTATCCTCCCTTATGTATTCTTTTGACTTTCCGACCATTTCGGTCTTGATGTGGTTAGAGAGTTGTAGTAGATGCTCATGACTAGTGACACCCCGATGTCGGGCTTGTATGTTATTTCCGTACTGTTCATTTAGACTTATATTATGAAACATTTGTTTAATTAAAGGCTTTGAAATGGCTATTAATGATTAAAGGGTTAATATGGGTGTTGTGTCGGCTGGCCTTGTCTTCATAAGAGGCGCCATCATGACCAGGTCTGAGTTTAGGGTCGTGACAAGTTGGTATCAGAGCCTAGGTTACATAGGTCTCACGAGTCATGAGCAGGTTTAGTAGAGTCTCGCGGATCGGTACGGAGACGTCTGTATTTATCCTCGAGAGGCTGCAGAACCTTTAGGAAAACTCCATATTCTTGAAATTCTTATCGTGCGTCCTTGATTCAGCTTGAAAAATAACTCTTTGAACTCCTTCCACGCATTCGTATGCGCGAATGAGCGCTCAGTATCAGATGTGCATCGATGGCTTGTGATTCCCTGATTGAGGGGCGAGATGTGATCTCTATGTGCTGATGTTGGGCCAGTCTGGAGGACTCGAGGCCGGACTTTTACCTATAGCTTGAGCACCAAGGTGCTGATTGTGTGAGCACGTGTTTCCGGATCTATGTGTTCTGTTGTGTCCCTATTAAGGGAAGTAATGACTGGATAGTACGTGATGAGGGTGATGTGACTACGAGATGTATTCATATGATTTAGAAGCGACGAGAAGGGGTCTGCTGGAGGATGGGAGAACTATTAGGTGCCTGATTTCCATCTTGATTTGAGGTATAGCCCTGAGTTAGGGGTGCGTGAAGAATCTTCTCCTGTTTCCTAGTTGGGAGTGAAGTAAATTTTATGTGGCGGTATGAGTTCAGACTCAGAAAGACTAAGTGACTGTGTGAAGTTTATATCGGTGGACGGTATACAGAAATGTTGGTTGGAGGCAAAGGAGGTGGATTATCTCCTGCGGAATGTTCTGAGTTTGTGCGATCCTTATGTTGTCTGTTAGAAGATCTCAATTTCAAGTGAAAGATATATGTTCTAATTTGAATTTGGGTCGCTTAAGAGAGTGGGTTTAACTACTACGAGATGAATGCGAGATTTGCAGAAGATATGAAGTACCAGATGGTCGGTGTTCCACGAGCTTATGATGGATTGAGTTAATATCACTGTGGTATTATGGTAGCAATTAAGTATATGCGGTATGGGTTATTATGTGTGTTTTGATCTATGGCTTCGAGCCAAGTGGGGGAGTTTGCTATTGATTAGCTGATTGCATGGTTATGTGCTATGTTGGTTCCAGTTTGAGGCGTGTTGGTAAATCAGTTATGGTTTGCGGAGATTGAGCCCGAGGATGGCTCGAGTAAAGAAAAAATTTTCGACTAAGGTAAGGTTATATCATGCTTCGTAGGTGTTTGAGAATCACAGAATGTCTTGAGTTGTTGTTGATAAAGAATGCTCACTGCATAGGAAAGGGAGTGGCTTGGTTGCATCAAGGTAAGATTATATGTTGTAGTGTCAGAAGTGCTAACGAGGCGAAGGTTGTTCGGTTCTTTTGATCGGGCTAATTGCAGTTTGGGTAGAGTAGATGACTATAGAGAATGGTTCTAATGCTTTCTGGGTTTTACATGTAACAATTGGAAATTGTCAGGTGTATAATTTGGCTAGAAACTGAGGTTTTCCATTTGGAGGGTGTCAAGACTTGAGTCATTTCTATATCAATTATGGGATTCTATACATCAGTAATAGGAAAGTAATATCTTCAGATTCGCAGGAAGTCTTTTCAGGGTAGGTTTTCTGAATGTGGTGCTTTTGGGAACATTTAAAAGAGTATTCAGCGGGTTGTGAGCCTTAGGCCGTGTGGTATTATACTTGGGTCTCGTGTGGTAAGTTTGGGTTGAGGAAATGTGATGTTATAGCAAGAACGAGTATCAAGTGAAGGTAAATCAGAAGGGAGCTCGGATAGATGGGATAGCTTGGTAGTAGGCCAGATCGGTATGGTAAGGACATGATTAGTTCTTTGGGTGTTTACGAGGTAACGAGTTTCTTCAGGTATTTCGCGGTAATGCTCTTGGGTTTTGGTGGCCTGCGTAGGTTGGTTGAGCTAGAAGGATTCAGTCCTGACAGGCTTGTTTGTGCAAAGGGGAGTCGGAGAGTTCTTGTTGTTTTCTACCGTGGCTAGAGATGTATATTTTCTGCTGGCATGAGGAGCAGGGGATGTGTAGTGATTTTCTTCTGAATGGGATCAATGAAAAGTTCTTGGTTGGTCGAGTACATAGTTGCTTGTGGCTTGGAAGGGATATGAAATTCTCATGTTATTTTAGGATGGATTGGTATATGCTGTATGTTTGGAGGATTGAGATTTGCGTGTGTAAGGTTACGGTTCAGTTTTGAACAGAAGGCCATAAAATTCTTAGGCAGCGGGCAGTTTCAGATAATTAGAGAAATGAGCTTCAGATGATTTGGGAAATGATCTTCAGATGATTAATGAAATGGTATTGCTAGTTGGAGGTAATTTGACGAGGGTATATGTTTCAGAAAAAGGAAATGTGATTAAGTTGATGGTACTTCGGTAGTATTGCGGCACTTTCTTGTAGATCGACTACTGATATCCGAGTTTGCTTGGAGGCACAGAAGAATGTTAGAGTATCTCTCGCAGAATGATTGGGTATTAAAGATGTGGTATGTATTCGGACGGCGGAACTGGGATCAGGTATGGTGATTCGTGTGCTACATGGAGTTGGAGACTGGAAGTTCTCATATTTAGGTTATGTTGTGATGTCGGGTCGTGTGTATCGGCACTGTGTAGTGACTATCGGGGTCTAGAGATCCGAGTGGATCTTTTGCAACTTGGTATGTCAGATTTTGGATGTGATGTTCGGTGCAGACTGGTTGTCTCCGTGTTGTGTTATTCTGGACTATTGTGCTAAGGTGGCGCTGTTGGCTATGCCGGGAATGCCACGGATTGAGTGGCGAGGTTCGACGGATCATGTTCTTGGTAGAGTGGTTTCATATTTCGAAGACCAGCGGACGACTAGGAGGGATTGTCTTTCTTATTTGGGCTCTTGTGATGAATGTCAGTGCAGAGGCTCCTCATATTGATTCAGTTCCACTGGTGAGGGACTTTTCGGATGTGTTTCTTGTGGCCGGGCATGTCACCAGGCAAGGTTGTTGATTTCGGTATTGATTTGATGCCGGGCACCGTATCGTATAGCACCGGCAGAGTTAAAGGAGTTGAAGGAGCAGCTTCAGGATTTCCTTGATAAGGAGTTCGTTGGCAGGCCAATGTGGATGCGTGTTCTAACTTGAGTCGGCTTGGTTGGCTCCGAATTGTATTGTTGAGGGATGTGTTGATTCGATTGTTATTGAGCTTATTAGTAATCTGGGGAGATCTGTGAGTTACATTTCTGTGTTGCGAGGTGTTATGATTTGTGGGTTATAGGCACATATGGTGCGGTTCTATTGGGATTTCATAGTGGGAGTCGAGCGGGAAGAGTAATTGGGTGTTGCTCGGTGGATGGCGTATCGGTTATGTCCTTTGGGGTTGTGTGGTGTATGTTATTTGATTCGCCATGGTTATGATGATTTGCTTTGGTTCTAGACATCAATTGCGCGTGGTCGTCAATTTTGAGCAGAGTGACTTGAGGTGTGTCATGTGGAGCAGTGTTTGGATAGGATCGCGCATCGCAACGATGTTATGTGGGGGTATGACCTTGCGGGTTAGATTCGTGTGTTCTATTCCTATGAGGTGAGACGGGTTCTCAGCCTTGTGTGGTGGTGGTAATGGTGAGCTTGTAGTACAGCTCTTTCATTTTAGTCACTTTCACGATTTACGTATGTTCGGATTGTTTCTTATTGGTGCGCGGATTGCGCAAGTTATGGCTTTAGGTTGTATTGATGTGTCATGTTACCAAAGTAGTGGTGTTGGATTAGATGAGATCGTCGGGATCTGAAATGAGTACAAACTAATTGGATTTCAGCATGTTGGAAGGATAATATCGAGGCTTGGCTCAAAAATTTGCTATGATCTTTGCCAAAGGAGAAGTGGCTTCATGAATGGTTGATCCGAGAAATGGCTATGGTTTATTTTGTGTTTCATTTATCATTGGCAGTGCATGAAAGTGTTGGAATGAGACCTTAGTTGATAAAAGTTTTTCTATTGGTATTCGGTTGTTGTGTGCAGCTGCTGTGATTAGAAGTTATCGCTGCAAGTTTTTGAGTTATGTGGTATATCATGTAATTGCACCTAAGGTTACAGATATGGTTTGTTACAGCTTGTTCGGACTTATTCACAGTATAAATGTGAGATTCTGATCGTATTGAAGATTTCAGAAGTGGAAATGTGGTTCTAAGGTTTAAGGGCTAGGTTGGATTGTGAAATTTCAATTACAATGTGTTATCGGACCTATACGATATAGGGTGTCGTGGGATCAGCCCCGGGTATGTGCATGGTAAGGTTATTCGGCGATTGAGTGGCTTTTGGAACAACTCTGGGCACGTTCGAGGACGAACGTATGTTTAAGTGGGGGAGGATGTAACGACCCGGCCGGTCGTTTTGAGCTTTTGCACTTTGCTCGCCAGTTCCCGGGCATGACTTGCCCCGTGTTGTGTATTATGACTTATGTAAATCGTTGGCTTTGGGTTGCAGGATGATCAGAATGAATTTGGAAGAAACGGTTCCCAGTTTGAAGCTTGAAATTTGAAAGGTTTGACCAATATTTGACTTGCTTGTATATGATCTCGGATCGGAATTTTTATGATTTGGTTAGCTCCGTTAGGTGATTTGGGACTTAGGAGCGTGATCGGAATGCATTTTGGAGATCCGTGGAAGGTTTAGGCTTGAATTGGCGAAATTGAGATTTCGGCGTTTTCCGGTTGATAGGTGAGATTTTGATATAGAGGTCGGAATGAAATTTCGGAAGTTTCTGTGTCCGTTGTGTCATTTGGGATGTGTGTGCAAAGTTTCAGGTTATTCGGACGTGATTTGGTTGGGTTTTTGATCAAAAGCGGAATTCGAAAGATTTTAGAAACTCAGGCTTGAATCCGAGGTGTTTTGGTTGATTTAGTGTTGTTTGAAGTGTTTTGATGATTGGAACAAGTTTGAATAAGGTACTGGGATATGTTTGTGCTTTTGGTTGAGGTCACGGGGATCTCGGGGTGAGTTTCGGGTGATCAATCGGACCATTTTTGAAGTTAGAAGCTGCTGAAGTTTTGCTGTTGCTGGTGTTTTCGCACCTGCGGTTTGGGGACAGCAGGTGCGGTTCCGCACGTGCGGGAGAGCTATCGCAGAAGCGTAAAGGAGGCCAGGCGAGCAGTGACCGCAGAAGCGGTAAGGGTAACCGCATCTGCGCTGCCGTAGATGCGGAAATGCAGCCGCAGATGCGATTTTTGGCAGGATAAGTGGAGTCCGCAGAAGCGGAAGAATAACCGCATATGCGGTACCGCAGAAGCAGCTATAGTACTGCAGATGCGAAAGTAACTGGTCAGAGGAATTTAAAAGAAGTCTTTCGCGAAGGTGGGTCTATTTTCACCCATAGCTGCTCGTTTTTGGAGATTTTTGAAGGAGAATGAAGAGGGATTTAAGGGAAATCGTTGGGAGGTAAGATTCTTGGTCTAAAAAGTCGTTTATTATGTGAATTCCACCTAGAAAATCATGAAAGCTAAGCCAATAATTGAAGAACTAGGACTTGAGAAATTGGACTTTTGAATTGGGATTTGAAGGACCATATGGGGTCGGATTTGAACATTTTTGATATGTATGAACTCGTGGGGAGATAAGGAATCTATTGATGTAAAAATTTCTGAGTTTCAAGAAGTGAGCCCGGGGCTCGGGTTTTGGTAATTTCGGGATTTGTGCCCTTTATTAATTGTTTTCGCTTGGGCTTTGTTCCCTTAGCATATTTTGACGTCCTCGTTCTGATTTTTGGATAGATTCGACGCGTGTGGAGGCCAATTCGAGGGGCAAAGGCGTCGCGAGCTTGAAACATAGCCGGTTCGAGGTAAGTAATGATTGTAAATGTTGTCCTGAGGGTTTGAAACCCCGGATTTCATAACGTTGTGCTACTTTGAGGTGATGCACACGCTAGATGACGAGTGTGGAGTCGTGAACCGTTGGGGGTTGTGACTTGGTCCGTCCCGTACGACTGTTAAGTCGCATATTTGATTTGAAATTTTATGATATTCCATATTTTTAGGGATTGATATTATATTTGGGCTATATGCCATGTTTGGGGCTTTGTGCCGACCTGTTGAGACCCTTAGGGGCATTTTTACTAATCTTCCTCACTCTATTTGTTTTGAAAACATATCCTCAGTCATGCCTGTTATTGATTAAATCTGTTGTATTACTTTTCTTCTTAAAAATGTGACAACCGTTTGGGCAGTTCCCTGTTTTTTTGATGGTCCGAGTGATCGTGAGGTTGATGACTGAGGTAGACCGAGGGTCTGATTGTGAGGTTAATGACTGAGAGAGGCCGAGGGCCTGGTTGTGAGGATTATATACTTATGGATCAGGCTGCACGCCGCAGCAATATATATATATATATATATATTGGGCTGCACGTCGCAGCGTTATAGCACTTGGGCTGAAGGAGCCCCTCCGGAGTCTGCACACCCCTAGTGAGCGCAGTCGACAATATTCATGGATCGGGTTGCACGCCGCAGCGATATATGGATCGGGTTGCGCGCCCCAGCGGTTACTACATGGTACCTATTGAGTGTGAGTGCTGAGTGGGAGCGCTGATTGGTAAGAGTTGAGTCACGAGTGACTGAGAGGCCTGCCCGAAGGGCGATAGATATATACATACATGCACATGAGTGATGAGTTGCCTGAGGGTCCTGCTTATGAACTTATTGATTTTCGCTCCTTTTTAAAGTGAGTTTCTATCGAATATATTGATTTATTTACTGCTTTCACTCATCTTTATACCGAGCCTCTTGTCGCGCCCCCTTTTTCTCGCGAAATCGGGTTTATGACATTTGGAGGGACAACTCGTTCCTTTTGGGAACTGGGTTTGCGTTTGAAGAGTCACCACCTAATGATTAAGGTGCATTAGGACACCAATAAAGATTCAATAACCAGAGATTGGGTAAGGGCTTGAAATTATCCCGAGGGGAAGGTGTTAGGCACCCCTCAGGATCCACTAGTGTGGTTCCCGGCCAGACAGATATTGTGAATTTGAGGTGCAATTAACATAGAAGCAGATAAGGCTCAAGTAAAAGGGGATTTCAATACACAATGTTTTGGAAAGTAAACAAAGTTTGAAAGAGCAATTAAAAGAACGGATTTTAAACAGGAATTGTAATGCTTTTAAAGGAAAAAGGAAGTGAAGAAAGGGGGTCCCAGGTTTGTATTTAATATGGATCACATCAACGCAATACCCGGTAATCACTCCCCGAGAGAGGGGCTACACGTGGTATTAACGCACCGGTCATCATATCTATATCTACCCTTCCCACCCTGTTAAGGTATTAAAGCGCGGATTGGTCTCGATTACTTATTACATGCTATTACCCGTCCCATTCCTATCAGTCCCGGAGGCACTTAGGACTACTAATCTTAAAGGGAGGGATATTAGGTTTATTTGAAATTTCAAAGGTAAAAATTCTAAGGCGACATACAAAACATATAAAGACTGCACATTAAAGGGGAAACACGTAACACATAAGGCTCAAGTATACCTCCTCCAAACAAAACAACGCAATAGCACGACTTAAACAAATGAATAAGGTCTGATTCTAAAAATATACTAGAGGGAAGAGGAGATTGTAGTATTGCAGCAGGCCTGGCTTATTACATAACTCAGATAGGAAACAGAATCGGGCCTACCTGCTGATTGTAACAAATAACGGAAGCGAATTCAGTTTTATTTATACTGCCTAAGGTTTGCCTAAGTGTTTAGGGGAACTCTTAGGGGACATGCATCTATTACTAATTCTGAACGTGGTCACAAATTAAAACGGATGGTTTGAAAACCTATAGGCATGCTTGCTAAATTGTGTTAACAAGGAGAGATTAAGATTATTGAAAAGAGGTTCAGAATGGACAAAATTAACTTAGACTGGTTACAGATTCTGCAGGTGATAGTACCTACTATTACCAATTTTAATCCCTAGGAGCATGATATCTAACATTGACTGTGAATGAAACGAATCAGATTTGTTTAAGAGTCCTTATAGGCAGGATTTCTATGCGTTACTGATTTTAGATCCTAACATTGCATGTGAGTAGAAACGAACAGGATTATACTTATGGACCCCTATAGGCATGATTTTTATACGTTACTGATTTCAGCATGCTAATGGGTTCTAATCAATTGGGCCCTAAAACATGATATCTAAACGGTAACAAATGTGCAGAATTTTAGATGATCCCTATAGGCAGGTTATCCAGATGTGAAGTTGAACAAGAAGTCCTATAGACATGGTTGCTAGATGCAGTTTGCAGCATTAAAATACCCTATAGGCATGGTTTCTAAATGTAGTTTGAATATGCAGAAATTCAAAATAGTCCTATAGGCATGGTTTCTACCCTTGACATGCATAAATACCCAACCCTTTTCACTAGCCAGCCCAATCGTTTATTACAAATTATTACAAACCAGGAATATTGAATTATATCAAAATACATAAAAATACAACTAGAGAAGGCCCGATTCTTGGTTCCTCCTGGAGCTATGGAATAACTGCCTTAAGATGCCATTGCTTCAAAGCGTTTCTCAAACTTGAGTGTGTCAGAGTTCCCTAAGAGCCTCAATAGGACCCCGGGCAGTGCTCACACCCAAGTTACATCACTAGAATAGGGACAAGTGCAGTGTGGAAATGCCAGCCCTCATGTGTCCAAGTTCAAAGGGAGCTCATGGGTCCCAAGGCAAGGCTCACATGAGGGGGGCAGGACTTAAGTCTAAGAGAGAGTGGAAGTGTAGAAACTGAGTTTTAAAAGCTGAGAGAACAAAGAAAAGGGAAAGGGTGATGGGAGACAGCCATTAATACTTTAAAGAGTTGATAATTTCACACCAAAGGGGCAGGGGATTGGGAGTCCATTGCAAGGGCCTATATACTTAGGCATAAGTTAATTCTGGGCATGCACAGCAATAGGGGTGTCGTCATGCTTGTTAATCAACCAAAGCATACAACATATAAGGGTGACATGGAGGTTATGATCCTATGGGGACCAAGTTTGAGTCATGTTTAGCAATATTCGATGTTGTCATGCCCCAAACAAACCATAAGTATCAAACATATTGGGGTAGGGATTCAGGATTCATAATGCATTGATTCAGAACAGGAGAAAAGAAATTACATCATGCTAAATAAAGGTACTGAAATAGATACAGGCAGTAGGCAGACAAGAATGCAAGAACATGAAGTAACCATGTTGTTGTTGATGCTGAAAACTTAATTAGAACATACCAGTTCAAAGTAGCAAAATATAGTAATGAAAGGTAGCAGGACTTTGAAATATAGCTTTGGCTTTCAACCAGCTTAACAGGCCATAGTACAAGTAGTAAAGCAAGAGAGAGTGTTTTGAGTGTAAGTGTGAGTTCAGAATTAAAAGTGTTCGTGTGTCTGTATTAATGAGAGAGTATGTATATACAGTAGTTCGAAACCATGTAAAATAAGGCAAGAATTACAATTGTATAGTAACTGTGGAACCAAGTACTAATCAGAATCAAATCAATGCAAGTACTCCTTTAATTAAGGGGCTTTCACCATAGGCGAGTTAAAGAGAAGATAGAATCCCAGAATCAGAAGAATCGCACAAAGGGAACAAGAGATTTCCAAAAGAACTTCTGCACTTAAACGAACAGTCTCAGACCCAAAACCATAAGATTTTTCACAATAGAAGGGTTTTAAAAAGAGGATAAACAGACAGATCGGAAAAAAACTCAGGTAAACAAACATTCATTTAATAAACAGTTAAAAGAAATTAGGGTTTTAACATGAAAACTCAGGCAGAAGGATAATACGAGCAAACACAGCATATCAAAAATCAAAGAAAGGTTTCGAAATAACTTAACAGAACCTTAATCAGAAGGATAAGGAGTTTTGAAAGCGGAGTTTTAAAAGAAACTTCGAGAAAAACGCTTAAAAGTTCAGAGCAGACATAGATCTAAAACAAATCTAAGAGAAATCGAGGGAAACTTGAAGGTTAGGGTTTCAGAGGAACCCCAAGTGGTGAGAAAGGCTTTGAAAACCATCGATCTAAGCAGGAGAGTCAAGAGCCGGACTCGAATAGCCATGGCTGGCCGGAGAAAGGTCAGAGACAACCGGAGAATAGCCGTAAACTGAAATCGACCAAGGTCTGCACCAAGCTCTTTCAGGATCTAGCCTTGAAACCATAATAATCGAACACGTAGAAGCCATGGGAGGTGGATACAGGCCTCCAATGACCTTGGAAGCCATGGATTTGGGAGTTTTTTTTAGGGTTGTATTTGATGTCGACGGCTAGGGTTGGAGAGGGTCTGTGAGAGGATTGAGAGAGAAGGGGATTCAGAGGCGGCGGGGTGTATGAAAATGGTTAGGGTTAGGGGGTAGTTTGAGATTAAAAAAAGGAAAGGATGGTTGTTGACCGTTGAACTGAATGATCAACGACCTGGATTAAAACGGGCGAGTGGGCGGGTTATGAAGATGGGTTTGGGTCGGATTAAATTGAAATTAGGTTGGGGGGATCAAATAGTTTCAATTGAGTTCAATTGGGGTGCAAAATCACACTAAAATTGAAATAAAATGGGGCTAACATTTAAATAGCCACTTTTTCCTGTTTGATTTATAAAAAATAGTAAAATAATTTCTGGAAATAAATTAAAGGTACTAAAATAATTAATAGCACATAATTAACTATTTAAAAATACCATACCTAATTTTTATGAATATAAACGTAATTAATCCTAAAAAAGCTAATATTGTAATTACATACAATTTAACTTTAAAATACTAAATGACCTTGTAAAAATATGCAAAAATTATATTAGCCAAACTTTAGTATAAATATGAAAATCCAACAGATGAATCACCAAAAATGATAATCTTGGGAATAATTATTGGGTTTTTATGGATAAAATAGGGCAATAAATTGATTAAAAAAATCTTTAAAAATTAAGAAAAAAATAGTAAAACATTTGGACATACTTATATATGCATGCACATGCTATTTTGAAAGTATTTTGAATATTTAAAATATATAGGGAAAAATTGGGTGTCAACAGCTGCCCCTCTTTACTCGGGAAGGATGAAAGAGTTTTCGGGTAAAGAAATGATGACCAATTTTGACCGAGCGAAATGGTTCGAGGAGGCTTAGGCTGTGCCATGGCTTCTGAGCTTCCTACATATCCCTGGTTATACATGAATCAGGCCATATGTAGTTCAGGATCCGTCGGCGGAGTATGCCGATGGAGACTTTTCAAGAACGGGCGCAATATTCAGGGCGGGGAAATGGTCACGGTTTGGCATGGCTGCGGGAACCGGAGAGGTATAGCTCTTGCCGAGACGGTCGTTGCTCGGCGGTTTACCTGCAAATAAGCAATACAAGCATATTTAAACATTATGAAATTTCCCGTCGGACCATGAGGATTATCTCCGGACTGTTAGAATGACGTCCTTAGACCATGATGTCCTGGGCCATGAAGCGTATAATAAAGGATTCGCGGGCCATGAAATGATGCTCTCGGGCTATGAGGATGATGCCTCCGAACCATGATGCCTTTGAATAATGATATGCAAAAGATTAAAAGGGGTCCTCAGGCCATGGCATGGTGTTCTCGGGCTATGAAAATGGTGCCTCCGAACAATGATGCCTTTGGGATAATTTGGCGGTCTTTCAGCCCATGAGATGCAGTATTTGGCGATCTTTCAGCCCATGAGATGCAATAGGTGGCGATCTTTCAGCCATGCAAGTGTAAATAAGGTGGAGATCTTTCTGCCATGCAAATGTAAATAAGGTGGCGATCTTTCAGCCATGAGAGTGTAAATATGGTGGCGATCTTTCAGCCATGCAAGTGTAAATAAGGTGGCGATCTTTTACCCATGCAAGTGTAAATAAGGTGGCGATCTTTCAGCCATGCAAGTATAAATAAGGTGGCGATCTTTCAGCCATGCAAATGTAAATAAGGTGGCTGAAACATGCAAGTGTAAATAAGGTGGCGATCTTTCAGCCATGCAAGTGTAAATAAGGTGGCGATCTTTCAGCCATGCAAATGTAGAGGTGGCGATCTTTCAGCCGTGCAGGTGTAAATAATGTGGCGATCTTTCAGCCATGCAAATGTAGATGGAGGTAGAGCTCAACCTCGGAAGACAGAGTGGTAGCCTTATGCTATGCAAAAATGCAGATGGAGACAGCATTTAGTCTCGAAAGGCAGAATGGTAGCCTTATGCAATGCAAAAATGCAGATGGAGACAACGTTTAGTCTCGGAAGGCAGAATGGTAGCCTTATGCAAGGAATACAAGGGGAAATGGTGATAGAGCTTTCTTAGCTGATAGCAGATTACGGTATCGTGATTGCTGGGGACATTGTGACACACGGAATATCCTTGGCGTGCGTGGATAGCAAATGTTGGTAAGTGCGATAGTTTTGAGAATTGTATTTCTGAACAATGTTTTTCTTGTGAGTGTATAGCATGCCTGATGCTTTCGTAATCCCAGTGCCTGCATCCAAAGAAAAATTGTGAGTTTTGTAGAGGGGGGAGGTTAGTTCGCATCCCCGTTGGCTCTGCTTGACCTGTTCGGCTTTGATCTGGTGATACGGTATGTATCGTTGGGGTAGCTTCGCTAAACAAAGCAGTTTCGATGATAGATATGCGTGATTTGGTCAAAGTATAACATAAATGTATAATAAAAGTAGTTCTTTAATGAACCGACGACTATGACGCGGTTCAAGACATTGCAACCTCTCTTACTACGGAATTTTGAGGGTCCTCCTCAAAATTCTGCCCCAGTTTAATGGGTTGATGCTTCTGACGGTTGCTTGCAATGATTGGCTGAAATTACTTCGGAATTTTGAGGGTCCTCAAAATTCTGCCCTAGTTTCCAACTGCGGGGGGAAATGAAAATTTTATTGAATTGTGACCGAACCCATAGGGCTGCCTACGTATCCCCTCTTAAATGGGAATCAGGTCAGGCGTAGTTCAACTTACATCATAAAGGGAAAACATGAAGATCACACATAGTAGCGCTTGACTGCATCTAAATTAATCGGCTTCGGCCAAACTTCTCCATCCATATCTGCGAGTATAAGGGCTCCTCCTGTCAGAACCCGGTGAACCATGTACGGACCTGTCCAGTTGGGAGAGAACTTCCCTTTGGCTTCATCTTGATGCGGAAAATTTTTCTTTAACACCAGCTGCCCTGGTGTGAACTGTCTCGGCTTGACTCTCTTATTGAAGGCTCTGGACATTCTGTTCTGATAAAGTTGACCATGACACACTGTGTTCATTCTTTTCCCATCTATAAGAGCTAGCTGCTCGTAACGACTCTTCACCCATTCTGCATCGTCGAGCTCAGCTTCCTGTATGATCCTTAAGGAAGGAATTTCTACTTCGGCGGGAATGACGGCTTCAGTACCATAAACCAGCATATAGGGGGTTGCCCCTATTGACGTGCGGACTGTGGTGTGATAGCCCAATAAAGCAAATGATAGCTTCTCGTGCCACTGCTTATGCTTCTCTATCATTTTCCTCAATATCTTCTTGATATTCTTGTTGGCGGTTTCTACAGCTCCATTCATCTGAGGCCTGTAGGCTGTAGAATTCTTGTGTCTGATCTTGAAGGTTTCACACATGGCTCTCATCAAGTCACTGTTGAGATTGGAACCATTATCAGTAATGATTGACTCTGGAATCCCGAATCGACAAACGATGCGGTCGCGGACAAAGTCTGCCACGACTTTCTTAGTTACTGCTCTGTAAGATGCTGCTTCGACCCATTTGGTGAAATAGTCGATGGCTACTAGGATAAACCTGTGCCCGTTTGAAGCGGCAGGCTCGATTGGTCCAATAACATCCATTCCCCAGGCGGCGAAAGGCCATGGTGAGCTCGTTGCATTAAGCTCATTTGGAGGCACCTTCATCATGTCTGCATGTATTTGACAGCGGTGGCATTTCCGGACATACTGGATGCAGTCTGTTTCCATAGTCATCCAAAAGTAACCAGCCCGGAGTATCTTCCTTGCTAAGACAAAACCATTCATATGTGGACCGCAGGTCCCAGCGTGAATTTACTCTAGTAGCCTGGATGCTTCCTTTGCGTCGACACACCTTAACAATCCCAAATCAGGAGTCCTTCTATATAGGATTCCTCCGCTGTGAAAGAAGTTGTTGGACAATCTCCACAGTGTGCGTTTCTGAGTATGATTGGCAAGCTCCGGGTATTCTCCTTTTGCCAAATATTCTTTGATATCTTGAAACCAAGGCTTTTTGTCTGCTTCCTCTGAAACATGGGCACAGTAAGCTGGCTGATTATGAATTTTCACCGGTATGGGGTCAACGAAGCTCTTATCGGGATGTTGTATCATGGATGACAGGGTAGCCAATGCATCGGCAAATTCTGTCTTTGTGAACCTCCTTCTCAACTCCTGTACATGATGCAGATACGGGAGTATCTTAGAGTTCTTGGTTGCCCATTCCTCTCGTACCTGATGTATGAGTAAATCTGAATCTCCAACTATTAGCAGTTCTTGAATGTTCATGTCAATGGCCATCTTGAGCCCTAGAAATTCTGTGTATTCCTTCTTTTCTGATGGCGACAAATGAACGCTGATTCGTGTTTCCTTGACATTTTCTGCATCTCCCAGGTTAATAATTTCTGTCTCGTCCAGGTTGGACTTTGGTTTGTTCTCAAAATTCTCTACTTCTTTGACAATTTCCTCTAGTATATCATCTTCCTATGAATCAATACCCGTTTTTTGTGTTGTCTCGTTGCATGTCACAGTCATTGGTTCATCAAGATAAGTAATAGTAATGTTGTATAAATGAAGTAAATAAGAGAAAAATAGTAATAAGTATCGATTCATAAGGAAAAAGTCGAAATGCTTTTGATAAATTTCATAATTGTTTTGAACATTGAAGATCTTATTGCGAAAACAATAATGCGAAAAGAAAATCATCTAGTAGTAAAAAAATAGTGCATGATGCTTGTTTAGCCTTGCTACCCCGAGGCTCGCCGGGCTCGGGTTGTTCTGATAGACCAGTTATTGAGGCGCGCTCCTCTGCTCACAGCCTGTATGGAAGGGCCTTCCTCCCCCTCCTCCTCAAGGATAACACAACAATCTATATCCTTGTCTTCTAAAAACAAATTTTTCACTGCCGCGAGCGCCTCTTCTTCGTCCGTCCCATAGACGACGTCAGCCTGTTTAAAAGTTTGTTCTAAGTGCGGTATTGGTTGCTCCAGTGGGTAGTAAGGACCACGCCATGGCGGCGACCAGTTGTTGAATTCTTCCCAGGTATACTCATATCCCAGACCGAAAGTTGTGCCATGTTTCTTGAGTTTTATAGGCTTAGTGATTCCTTGGAGGTTCTTGCCAAGCCCCTTGCCAGGTTCATACCCACTCCAGTTCAATATACTCTCGATCTTGTTGTCCCGCCATTTATCTTTGTCAACAGCATTGACTCGCTCGATGTGGTGATAGGTCTCCCCACCTAACTTTCTTCTGCCTCCGATTGCCGGAATGGTCTGGCGATTGTACATAGGATTGCTACCGTCGCCGTGAATGATCACCTCCTGGTGATTCCACTCAAACTTTACCGCCTGATGTAGTGTTGATGCTACGGCCCCAGTAGCATGAATCCATGGTCGTCCCAACAGCAGATTGTAAGATGCCGGCACATCTGTCACTTCAAAATCAACATCGAACCAAGTAGGCCCCATTTGCAAACACAGACTAATCTCCCCAATGGTGGACCTTTAGGAGCCATCGAAAGCTTTCACATTGATGGCTCCGTCCTTTATCTCGTGTAGTCCCTTACCTAATGTCCCGAGTGTTACCAGGGGACAATGTTGAGGCTGGACCCTCCATCGA
>NW_017670332.1:67291-94730 GCF_001879085.1 Nicotiana attenuata
GTGGAGTCGTGAACCGTTGGGGGTTGTGACTTGGTCCGTCCCGTACGACTGTTAAGTCGCATATTTGATTTGAAATTTTATGATATTCCATATTTTTAGGGATTGATATTATATTTGGGCTATATGCCATGTTTGGGGCTTTGTGCCGACCTGTTGAGACCCTTAGGGGCATTTTTACTAATCTTCCTCACTCTATTTGTTTTGAAAACATATCCTCAGTCATGCCTGTTATTGATTAAATCTGTTGTATTACTTTTCTTCTTAAAAATGTGACAACCGTTTGGGCAGTTCCCTGTTTTTTTGATGGTCCGAGTGATCGTGAGGTTGATGACTGAGGTAGACCGAGGGTCTGATTGTGAGGTTAATGACTGAGAGAGGCCGAGGGCCTGGTTGTGAGGATTATATACTTATGGATCAGGCTGCACGCCGCAGCAATATATATATATATATATATATTGGGCTGCACGTCGCAGCGTTATAGCACTTGGGCTGAAGGAGCCCCTCCGGAGTCTGCACACCCCTAGTGAGCGCAGTCGACAATATTCATGGATCGGGTTGCACGCCGCAGCGATATATGGATCGGGTTGCGCGCCCCAGCGGTTACTACATGGTACCTATTGAGTGTGAGTGCTGAGTGGGAGCGCTGATTGGTAAGAGTTGAGTCACGAGTGACTGAGAGGCCTGCCCGAAGGGCGATAGATATATACATACATGCACATGAGTGATGAGTTGCCTGAGGGTCCTGCTTATGAACTTATTGATTTTCGCTCCTTTTTAAAGTGAGTTTCTATCGAATATATTGATTTATTTACTGCTTTCACTCATCTTTATACCGAGCCTCTTGTCGCGCCCCCTTTTTCTCGCGAAATCGGGTTTATGACATTTGGAGGGACAACTCGTTCCTTTTGGGAACTGGGTTTGCGTTTGAAGAGTCACCACCTAATGATTAAGGTGCATTAGGACACCAATAAAGATTCAATAACCAGAGATTGGGTAAGGGCTTGAAATTATCCCGAGGGGAAGGTGTTAGGCACCCCTCAGGATCCACTAGTGTGGTTCCCGGCCAGTCAGTTATTGTGAATTTGAGGTGCAATTAACATATAAGCAGATAAGGCTCAAGTAAGAGGGGATTTCAATACACAATGGTTTGGAAAGTAAACAAAGTTTGAAAGAGCAATTAAAAGAACGGATTTTAAACAGGAATTGCAATGCTTTTAAAGGAAAAAGGAAGTGAAGAAAGGGGGTCCTAGGTTTGTATTTAATATGGATCACATCAATGCAATACCCGGTAATCACTCCTCAAGAGAGGGGCTACACGTGGTATTAACGCACAGGTCATCATATCTATATCTACCCTTCCCACCCCGTTAAGGTATTAAAGCGCGGATTGGTCTCGATTACTTATTGCATGCTATTACCCGTCCCATACCTATCAGTCCCGGAGGCACTTAGGACTACTAATCCTAAAGGGAGGGATATTAGGTTTATTTGAAGTTTCAAAGGTAAAAATTCTAAGGCGACATACAAAACATATAAAGACTGCACATTAAAGGGGAAATACATAACACATAAGGCTCAAGTATACCTCCTCCAAACAAAACAACGCAATAGCACGACTTAAACAAATGAATAAGGTCTGATTCTAAAAATATACTTGAGGGAAGAGGAGATTGTAGTATTGCTGCAGGCCTGGCTTATTACATGACCCAGTTAGGAAACAGAATCGGGCCTACCTGCTGATTGTAACAAATAACGGAAGCGAATTCAGTTTTATTTATACTGCCTAAGGTTTGCCTAAGTGTTTAGGGGAACTCTTAGGGGACATGCATCTATTACTGATTCTGAACGTGGTCATAGCTTAAAACGGATGGTTTGAAAACCTATAGGCATGCTTGCTAAATTGTGTTAACAAGGAGAGATTAAGATTATTGAAAAGAGGTTCAGAATGGACAAAATTAAATTAGACTGGTTATAGATTCTGCAGGTGATAGTACCTACTATTACCGATTTTAATCCCTAGTAGCATGATATCTAACATTGACTGTAAATGAAGCGAATCAGATTTATTTAAGAGTCCCTATAGGCAGGATTTCTATGCGTTACTGAGTTTAGATCCTAACATTGCATGTGAGTAGAAACGAATAGGATTATACTTATGGACCCCTATAGGAATGATTTCTATATGATACTGATTTCAGCATGCTACTGGGTTCTAATCAATTGGGCCCTAAAACATGATATCTAAACGGTGACAAATGTGCAGAATTTTAGATGATCCCTATAGGCAGGTTATCTAGATGTGAAGTTGAACAAGAAGTCCTATAGACATGGTTTCTAGATGCAGTTTGCAACATTAAAATACTCTATAGGCATGGTTTCTAAATGTAGTTTGAAAATGCAGAAATTCAAAATAGTCCTATAGGCATGGTTTCTACCCTTGACATGCATAAATACCCAACCCTTTTCACTAGCCAGGCTCAATCGTTTATTGCAAATTATTACAAACCAGAAATATTAAATTACATCAAAATACATAAAAATACAACTAGAGGAGGCCCGATTCTTGGTTCCTCCCTGAGCTATGGAATAACTGCCTTAAGATGCCATTGCTTCAAAGCCTTTCTCAAACTTGAGTGTGTCAGAGTTCCCAAGAGCCTCAATAGGACCCCGGGCAGTGCTCACACCCAAGTTACATCACCAGAATAGGGACAAGTGCAGTGTGGAAATGCCAGCCCTCATGTGTCCAAGTTCAGAGGGAGCTCATGGGTCCCAAGGCAAGGCTCACATGAAGGGGGCAGGACTTAAGTCTAAGAGAGAGTGGAAGTGCAGAAACTGAGTTTTAAAAGCTGAGGCAACAAAGAAAAGGGAAAGGGTGATGGGAGACAGCCATTAATACTTTAAAGAGTTGATAATTTCACACCAAAGGGGCAGGGGATTGGGAGTCCATTGCAAGGGCCTATACAGTTAGGCATATGTTAATTCTGGGCATGCACAGCAATAGGGGTGTTGTCATGCTTGTAAATCAACCAAAGCATACAACATATAAGGGTGACATGGAGGTTATGATCCTAGGAGGACCAAGTTTGACCCATGTTCAGCAATATTCGATATTGTCATGCCCCGAACAAACCATAAGTATCAAACACATTGGGGTAGGGATTCAGGATTCATAATGCATTGATTCAGAACAGGAGAAAAGAAATTACAGCATGCTAAATAAAGGTACTGAAATAGATACAGGCAGTAGGCAGACAAGAATGCAAGAACATGAAGTAACCATGTTGTTGTTGATGCTGAAAACTTAATTAGAACATACCAGTTCAAAGGAGAAAAATATAGTAAAGAAAGGTAGCAGGACTTTGAAATATAGCTTTGGCTTTCAACCAGCTAAACAGGCCACAGTACAAGTAGTAAAGCAAGAGAGAGTGTTTTGAATGTAAGTGTGAGTTCAGAATTAAAAGTGTTCGTGTGTCTGTGTTAATGAGAGAGTATGTATATATAGTAGTTCGAAACCATGTAAAATAAGGCAAGAATTACAATTGTATAGTAATTATGGAACCAAGTACTAATCAGAATCAAATCAATGCAAGTACTCCTTTAATTAAGGGACAATCAACTAACGACAATGGGCAGAAAATGTTTAAGGAAAGAAATCAAGTAGAGCATCATGTACAAAATAGACAATTAGGGGTAAGTACATAGGGGTTCAATTAAGGAAACAACTAATGAAGAATCAGTAAAATACTCGGTTAACCAAATAAGGTAAGAAAACACAATCGAAAATCAGCACATGGTAAATCAGGGAATCAAGGATTCGAAATTACTGATTTAAGGAGAGTAACATGGGTTCCCATGAATAAGCAAATAAACCAAATTAAAATAGGAGAATCGAAAGTCTAAAGAGAAGTTTTCAAATCAAGCCAAGAAACAGGGAGCTCAGAGTCAATCAAAGAGAGAGTCATGAGTCATGTTTTAGCATATAAATAGAGTGAGATATGAGTAACCAAACATAGCAAGCAAAGAGGCAAGTCTTGACCAGTCAAGACGAACACAAGCACATAGAGCTAATGTAAGTTAGGCATAAGGAACTCAGTAGAAACACATTCGAAGCGAGACAGTCACAGAAACTCAAACAAGAACAGCCAGTCACAAAATCAAACGAAGAAACCTCAAAAAATTAGGGCTTTCAACATAGGCGAGTTAAAGAGAAGATAGAAACCCAGAATCAGAAGAATCGCACAAAGGGAACAAGAGATTTCGAAAAGAACTTCTGCACTTAAACGAACAGTCTCAGACCCACAACCATAAGATTTTTCACAATAGAAGGGTTTTAAAAAGAGGATAAATAGACAGATCAGACAAAAACTCAGGCAAACAAATATTCATTTAATAAACAGTTAAAAGAAATTGGGGTTTTAACATACAAACTCAGGCAGAAGGATAATACGAGCAAACACAGCAAAACATATCAAAAATCAAAGAAAGGTTTCGAAATAACTTAACATAACCTTAATCAGAAGGATAAGGAGTTTTGAAATCGGATTTTTAAAAGAAACTTCGAGAAAAATGCTTAAAAGTTCAGAGTAGACATAGATCTGAAACAAATCTAAGAGAAATCGAGGGAACCTTGAAGGTTAGGGTTTCAGAGGAACCCCAAGTGGTGAGAAAGACTTTGAAAACCATCGATCTAAGCAGGAGAGTCAAGAGCCAGACTCGAATAGCCATGGCTGGCCGGAGAGAGATCAAAGACGACCGGAGAACAGCCGTAAAGTGAAATCGACCAAGGTCTGGACCAAGCTCTTTCAGGATCTAGCCTTGAAACCATAATAATCGAACACGTAGAAGCCATGGGAGGTGGATACATGCCTCCACTGACCTTGGAAGCCATAGATTTGGGAGTTTTTTTTAGGGTTGTAGTTGATGTCGGTGGCTAGGGTTGGAGAGGGTTTGTGAGAGGATTGAGAGAGAAGGGGGTTCAGAGGCGGCGGGGTGTGTGAAAATGGTTAGGGTTAGGGGGTAGTTTGAGATTAAAAAAAGGAAAGGATGGTTGTTGGCCGTTGATCTGAANAAATCAGAGGCCATACCTACCCAACTCGACCATTTCTTAGGATCCTGGCTGATGTACCAGGATAGTGCATCTCCTTTTAGACTCCTCATGAATAGCTTCATGCGGATCCTCTCGTCTTTTCCTACCCCAACCAATTTGTCACAATATGTCATCAAATGGACCCTGGGATCACCTGTACCGTCAAACATCTCAAACTTTGGAGGTTTGTACCCCTCGGGCAGTTCGACATCGGGCTGTATGCAGAGATCTTCATAATTCAACCTTTCAATTCCTTTGTTTCCTTCCCTGGATCCGGCTAGTCAATTTCTTAAGTTCTTCAGCCAGGTTCCTGATAAGAAAATATTTATCATCAGACTCGGGTGTGCCTGAGATGGGTTGGGTGGAGAGTGACATGGTCTCCACGTAGATGGGGGTGTTATGGTGGGTGTGGAAGTGGTCATTTATGGTGTTTTGGAGTTCTGGGAGAGCAATGGGGTGTTGTTTGTGGTGTGGCAAGTGTTGCATTGGGTCTTTGGTGGAATGACATGGGGAGCGGGATGATTTTGTTGCTTTGGGATGTTTTGGGGTGGTGTAGGGTTTTGAGTATTAGGAATGGTGATATCTGGGGTGCTGAGCGAGAATGACAAACTTGCCAGATTCCGAACCTGGTCGAGCTCTTCCTGGAACTTTAGTAGTTTTTGTTCAAGCTAGGATACATTTTCCTTAGGAACCTGAGTATCATGACCATTAGTGATCTCTACCCGTTCAGTAGAATTCTCCTTTCTGACGTTGTTCAAATCTTCCATCTTGCCTTTGTTCTTGTTCTTAACAGGACATAGAGGAGGAGTGGGTGGAGGGCCCTTAGATCTTGTGGAATAGGATGATGTTGCCAGAGTGCTCGAACTAACCTTTGGGGAGGGGAATAACAAAACAAACAAGAAAAATAAAGAAAAAAGGTAACCAAGTTAGTTGGGATCATAAAAAAATGTTGCAATATTTAAACACATAGTGCAGAAATATAAAGCGTGTCTTGATTTGGGAGCCTCGTTGTGACCGAGGTAGGCCTAGCGACAAGTTAATTTGGACAGCTCAAGATGCTAAATGCCTCATTTTATTGATAAAAAATAGACAAATCCTAAAACGACACTTAATATGCATGAAATAAAAATCACTAAAGGCCATTGGCCTTATAAAATTTGTAAAGCGAAAAATAAACTCCTATCTACTTGGTCCCAGAAGGACTTTCCCTAGGTTGAATGCTCTCGTTGATCAAATCCTCCAGCTCGCGTAGGTCCACCAGTAGAAATGCCTTTGCCAGGTGTTCTCCTTTGTTTCCCTCAGAGCTCTGGCAGTCGGTGACTCTCTTCCTCACTTTTCCTTCCAATTCCAACAAACTGTATTCCAGATATTCCAACTTTTCGCTAGCTTTGGCGGCTCTCTCTTTCCACTCATTGATTTGGTAATTTGATGGAAGACTACTCCACCAGTCTAGCAAGAGTGGGGGTGTGCTAATCATACCGAAACTGGGGACCTCGTTCCTCATTTTCTGCAAAACAAAAAGGTTAGACCCTACCCCCACCAGACTCGACTATTTAATATCAACAATTAGCATGAAAGCATTTAGTTCTCCAAATAAATGCATAGAACGTGACGATGTCCGTTTGGGTTTTAGGGAAACCTAGTGGACTTTGGACAAGGCCATCTTAAAGAGTCATTATGCGAACAACATAACTGACTCGGCTAGGTTTGACCATGATGCATGCACAGTTAAACAGAGTAAGGTTTCTACGAGGTTTTAGACCGGTACCCTTGAGCGGACAACTCAAGGGGGAAAGGCACGGAACCATCGACTACACCATTAATCGACTGGTTTTACCGCAAATATGCCTTTTCCAGATTTAGGGGGTGATTATATCGGAAGAGCGCAACCACTCATTATAAGCGTTGCTATGGGATTTGTTTGGCACGAGTGGAATATGATGTTGAGCATGATAATGCAATAATTAAAAGCATGTTGTCACCTATTTGCACGTTAAGAAAGCGGTAAATACAACAGTTTCATAATTTAAAGCAGTAGTAAAGGAAAGAAAACAAAAAAAAGACAAGTTAGCTTTGCAATCGAAAAGGGAATTGAATGCTTAAAGGAATTAAACAAGTAATTGCACATAAAGCGATATAAATTCACAATAACAGTCTGAAATGGTAAAAGCCTAAAATCCCCAACAAAGTCGCCATGCTATCGCGCCCCTTTTTCTCGCGAAATCGGGTTTATGACATTTGGAGGGACAACTCGTTCCTTTTGGGAACTGGATTTTCATTTGAAGAGTCGCCACCTAATGATTAAGGTGCATTAGGACACCAATAAAGATTAAATAACCAGAGATTGGGTAAGGGCTTGAAATTATCCCGAGGGGAAGGTGTTAGGCACCCCTCAGGATCCACTAGTGTGGTTCCCGGCCAGTCAGTTATTGTGAATTTGAGGTGCAATTAACATATAAGCAGATAAGGCTCAAGTAAGAGGGGATTTCAATACACAATGGTTTGGAAAGTAAACAAAGTTTGAAAGAGCAGTTAAAAGAGCGGATTTTAAACAGGAATTGCAATGCTTTTAAAGGAAAAAGGCAGTGAAGAAAGGGGGTCCTAAGTTTGTATTTAATATGGATCACATCAATGCAATACCCGGTAATCACTCCTCAAGAGAGGGGCTACACGTGGTATTAACGCACCGGTCATCATATCCATATCTACCCTTCCCACCCCATTAAGGTAGTAACGCGCGGATTGGTCTCGATTACTTATTGCATGCTGTTACCCGTTCCATTCCTATCAGTCCCGGAGGTGCTTGGGATTACTAATCCTAAAAGGGAGGGATATTAGGCTTATTTGAAGTTTCAAAGGTAAAAATTCCAAGGCGACATACAAAACATATAAAGACTGCACATTAAAGGGGAAACACATAACACATAAGGCTCAAGTATACCTCCTCCAAACAAAACAATGCAATAGCACGACTTAAACAAATGAGTAAGGTCTGATTTTAAAAAATATACTTGAGGGAAGAGGAGATTGTTGTATTGCAGCAGGCCTGGCTTATTACATGACTCAGTTAGGAAACAGAATCGGGCCTACCTGCTAATTGTAACAAATAACGGAAGCGAATTCAGTTTTATTAATACTGCCTAAGGTTTGCCTAAGTGTTAGACGGGGTCCTATAGGCATGATATCTACTTAGTTCAGAAGGTGATGAGATAGTAGAACTCAAAATGAATTGTTTGAAATCCCATAGGCAAACTTTCTAAACCTTGTTAAGGAAGGGAATTAGATTATTGACAAGAGGTTCAGAATGGACAAAATTAAATTAGACTGGTTACAGATTCTGCAGGTGATAGTATCTACTATTACCGATTTTAATCCTTAGGAGCATGATATCTAACATTGACTGTGAATGAAGCGAATCAGATTTATTTAAGAGTCCTTATAGGCAGGATTTCTATGCATTACTGATTTTAGATCCTAACATTGCATGTGAGTAGAAACGAACAGGATTATACTTATGGACCCCTATAGGCATGATTTCTATATGTCACTGATTTCAGCATGCTACTGGGTTATAAACAATTGGGCCCTAAAACATGATATCTAAACGGTGACAAATGTGTAGAATTTTAGATGATCCCTATAGGCAGGTTATCTAGATGTGAAGTTGAACAAGAAGTCCTATAGACATGGTTTCTAAATGCAGTTTGTAGCATTAAAATACCCTATAGGCATGGTTTCTAAATGTAGTTTGAATATGCAAAAATTCAAAATAGTCCTATAAGCATAGTTTCTACCCTTGACATGCATAAATACCCAACCCTTTTCACTAGCCAGCCCCAAACGTTTATTATAAATTACTACAAACCAGGAATATTAAATTACATCAAAATACATAAAAAAATACAACTAGAGGAGGCCCGATTCTTGGTTCCTCCCTGAGCTATGGAATAACTGCCTTAAGATGCCATTGCTTCAAAGCCTTTCTCAAACTTGAGTGTGTCAGAGTTCCCTGAGAGCCTCAATAGGACCCCGGGCAGTGCTCACACCCAAATTACATCACCAGAATAGGGACAAGTGCAGTGTGGAAATGCCAGCCCTCATGTGTCCAAGTTCAGAGGGAGCTCATGGGTCCCAAGGCAAGGCTCACATGAGGGGGGCAGGACTTAAGTCTAAGAGAGAGTGGAAGTTCAGAAACTGAGTTTAAAAAGCTGAGGGAACAAAGAATAGGGAAAGGGTGATGGGAGACAGCCATTAATACTTTAAAGAGTTGATAATTTCACACCAAAGGGCAGGGGATTGGGAATTCATTGCAAGGGCCTATATACTTAGGCATAAGTTAATTCTGGGCATGCACAGCAATAAGGTGTTGTCATGCTTGTAAATCAACCAGAGCATACAACATATAAGGGTGACATGGAGGTTATGATCCTAGGAGGACCATGTTTGAGTCATGTTCAGCAATATTCAATGTTGTCATGCCCCAAAAAAATCATAACTATCAGACACATTGGGGTAGGGATTTAGGATTCATAATGCATTGATTCAGAACAGGAGAAAGAAATTACAGTATGCTAAATAAAGGTACTGAAATAGATACAGGCAATAGGCAGACAAGAATGCAAGAACATTAAGTAACCATGTTGTTGTTGATGCTGAAAACTTAATTAGAACATACCAGTTCAAAGAAGCAAAATGTACTAAAGAAAGGTAGCAGGACTTTGAAATATAGCTTTGGCTTTCAACCAGCTAAACAGGCCACAGTACAAGTAGTAAAGCAAGAGAGAGTGTTTTGAATGTAGGTGTGCGTTCACAATTAAAGTGTTCGTGTGTTTGTGTTAATGAGAGAGTATGTATATATAGTAGTTCGAAACCATGTAAAATAAGGCAAGAATTAAAATTGTATAGTAATTATGGAACCAAGTACTAATCAGAATCAAATCAATGCAAGTACTCCTTTAATTAAGGGGCAATCAACCAACGGTAATGAGCAGAAAATGTTTAAGGAAAGAAATCAAGTAGAGCATCATGTATAGAATAGACAATTATGGGTAAGTACATAGGGGTTCAATTAAGGAAACAACTAATGAAGAATCAGTAAAATACTTGGTTAGCCGAATAAGGTAAGAAAACACAATCGAAAATCAGCACATGGTAAATCAGGGAATCAAGGATTCGAAATTACTGATTTAAGGAGAGTAACATGGGTTCCCATGAATAAGCAAATAAACCAAGTTAAAATAGGAGAATCGAAAGTCTAAAGAGAAGTTTTCAAATCAAGCCAAGAAACAGGGAGCTCAGAGTCAATCAAAGAGAGAGTCACGAGTCATGTTTTAGCATATAAATAGAGTGAGATATGAGTAACCAAACATAGCAAGCAAAGAGGCAAGTCTTGACCAGTCAAGACGAACACAAGCACATAGAGCTAATGTAAGTTAGGCATAAGGAACTCAGTAGAAACACATTCGAAGCGAGATAGTCACAGAAACTCAAACAAGAACAGCCAGTCACAAAATCAAACGAAGAAACCTCAAAAAATTAGGGCTTTCAACATAGGCGAGTTAAAGAGAAGATAGAAACCCAGAATCAGAAGAATCGCACAAAGGGAACAAGAGATTTCGAAAAGAACTTCTGCACTTAAACGAACAGTCTCAGACCCACAACCATAAGATTTTTCACAATAGAAGGGTTTTAAAAAGAGGATAAATAGACAGATCGGACAAAAGCTCAGGCAAACGAACATTCATTTAATAAAATATTAAAAGAAATTAGGGGTTTTAACATGCAAACTCAGGCAGAAGGATAATACGAGCAAACACAGCAAAACATATCAAAAATCAAAGAAAGGTTTCGAAATAACTTAACATAACCTTAATCAGAAGGATAAGGAGTTTTGAAATCGGATTTTTAAAAGAAACTTCGAGAAAAATGCTTAAAAGTTCAGAGTAGACATAGATCTGAAACAAATCTAAGAGAAATCGAGGGAACCTTGAAGGTTAGGGTTTCAGAGGAACCCCAAGTGGTGAGAAAGACTTTGAAAACCATCGATCTAAGCAGGAGAGTCAAGAGCCAGACTCGAATAGCCATGGCTGGCCGGAGAGAGATCAAAGACGACCGGAGAACAGCCGTAAAGTGAAATCGACCAAGGTCTGGACCAAGCTCTTTCAGGATCTAGCCTTGAAACCATAATAATCGAACACGTAGAAGCCATGGGAGGTGGATACATGCCTCCACTGACCTTGGAAGCCATAGATTTGGGAGTTTTTTTTAGGGTTGTAGTTGATGTCGGTGGCTAGGGTTGGAGAGGGTTTGTGAGAGGATTGAGAGAGAAGGGGGTTCAGAGGCGGCGGGGTGTGTGAAAATGGTTAGGGTTAGGGGGTAGTTTGAGATTAAAAAAAGGAAAGGATGGTTGTTGGCCGTTGATCTGAATGATCAACGGCCTGGATAAAAACGGGCGAGTAGGCAGGTTATGAAGATGGGTTTGGGTCGGATTAAATTGAAATTGGGTCGGGGGGTTCAAATAGTTTCAATTGAGTTCAATTGGGGTGCAAAATCGGACTAAAATTGAAATAAAATGGGGCTAACATTTAAATAGCCACTTTTCCCTGTTTGATTTATAAAAAATAGTAAATAATTTTTGGAAATAAATTAAAGGTACTAAAATGATTAATAACACATAATTAACTATTTAAAAATACCAAACCTAATTTTTATGAATATAAATGTAATTAATCCTAAAAAAAAGCTAATATTGTAATTACATACAATTTAACTTTTAAAATACTAAATGACCTTGTAAAAATATGCAAAAATTATATTAGCCACATTTTAGTATAAATATGAAAATCCAATAGATGAATCTCCAAAAATGATAATTTTGGGAACCAATCCATCCCCAATATAACATCGAAGTCGACCATGTCTAAGAGCAACAAATCTACACGAGTCTCGAGACCCCCAATCACCACAACACAAGAACGATGAACTCGATCAACCACGATAGAATCACCCACCGTTGTAGACACATAAACAGGAATACTCAGTGAATCACTAGGCATGACCAGACACAGTGCAAAATAGGATCAAATAACATTGAAGCATCTCTATCACATACCAGAACCATACCTTTACCTCCACCTCTTATACCTTACCTCCACCTCTAGCATCTCTACCTCCGCCTCCAGCTAACTGAGCGGGCTGGACGAGTCCCTCAATGAACCTCCTCACTCTCTCTCTCATGGTGGGAAGTATGACAAGAGCATGACAAGCCAAGCTGATGAATCTGATCTCGTACTGAGTAACAGCCATAGAACCTTGCTGGAGACACTGCCCCTGATAGGCCTCACTCTGAATGATGGGGAGAATCTTCTCCAGAAATAGCTGCGTGAACTATCCCCAAGTCAAAGCTGATGACCTAGCTGGTATAGCCAATCAATAATCTTTACAACAGGTCTTGGCGGATCCAGACAAGCGAAAAGTAGTAAGATAGACCCTATTGGTCTCCACGATCCCCATGTTCCCGAGAACCTCATGTCCGCTGTCTAGAAAATCTTGGGGATCCTCAGAAGATGCACCGCTGATGGTAGTAGTGAAGTGCTTGATGAAACTTATCCAACCTCTACAAACCCTATGATAACGTCGCTGATCTATCACCGGTCTGTGTTGCTGTTCGGCTGAAGAAGCGGTACGTGACCTCGCCATTCATGAAAGGACAGGAGTAGAGGTTTCAATTTAGCACTGAGAGAACAAAATTGCACGACAGGAAAGAATAGAAGTGAAACTTTTCCTAACTCTGTAGCCTCTGGAGATAAATACAGACGTCTCCGCACCGATCCCTCAGACCCTACTAAGCTTGTCTGTGAACTGTGAGACCCATGTAACCTAGAGCTCTGATACCAACTTTTCACGACCATGATTCCCCACCCTCGGGAGTCGTGATGGCGCCTACTAGTGGGAGCTAGGCAAGCCAGGCCTTGACTACCTAATACACTTTCATTTTACTTTCTTTTAACAATAACTAGGCGATAATGCAATAACAGCGGGATTTAATAAATAAGCGGAAGTCAACAATGTTTATAACTCAATACTATGTCCAATACAACTTTCAAAACCTCAATACCCAAAACCTGGTGTCACAGTGTCACAGACTGTCTAAGAGTCACTACAAACAACATCCGAAGGAAAATACAATAGGCTGTTTCTGAACCAAAAGAGAAATGAAACAGGGAATAAAGATAGAGGGAGACACCGGGGCCCGCGAACGCCTGCAGGTCTACCTTGGGTCTCCGGGTGGACTGAAGGAAGCCCTCCAACTACTGATGTTGTCCGAAACCTGAATCTGTGCAAAAGAGTACAGAGTGTAGTATCAGCACAACCGACCCCATGTGCTGGTAAGTCCCTAGCCTAACCTCGGCGAACTATTGACGAGGCTAGGACCAGACTATCAAATAAACCTGTGCAGTTATATAAAATACAGCGGAAAGTAAAGCAGGTATAAGCAAGTAAGGATGGGAGGGGGAAACATACTTCGGGGGATAACAGGTAAAAACAGAATCTCAAGAGAATAATAAAGAACATCGATAATTTAACTCTAACACGGATAAGGGAAATAAAAGCAGGTTTCACTGTCAGTACATATCTCGTTGCAGGCGTACAACCCGATCCCATTTCATGTATCTCGTGGCAGGCGTGCCACCCGCTCCCATTTCTTTATACCTCGTGGTATGCATACCACCCGCTCCCATTTCATTATCTCTCGTGGTAGGCGTACCACCTGCTCCCATTTCATTATATCTCGTGGTAGGCGTACCACCCGCTCCCATTTCATTATATTTCGTGGTAGGCGTACCACCCGCTCCCATTTCATTATATTATTGCGGCGTGCAACCCGATCCATATATATAATATTGTTGCGGCGTACAACCCGATCCATATATAATATTGTTGCGGGTGCAACCCGATCCATATATATAATAGTGTTGCGGCGTGCAACCCGATCCATATATATAACATTGTTGCGGCGTGCAACCCGATCCATATATAATATTTACAAATATAACAAGAGTCCCGACAAGGGATCAAAAGGTCTACACTATCCCGGCAAGGGAAAAAGAAACAGCTATAACCAAACTTGTCACAACACCTGTCTACCTCAGTCCTACCCAAAACTTGTTACAACACCTAATTACCTCGGCTATACCCAAACTTGTTTCAACACCTAACTACCTCGGCTATACCCAGACTTGTTACAACACCTAATTACCTCCGCTATACCCCAAACTTGTTACGACACCTAACTACCTCGGCTATACCCAAACTTGTTACAACACCTAATTACCTCCGCTATACCCCAAACTTGTTAAAACACCTAATTACCTCCGCTATACCCCGAACTTGTCCCAACATCTAACTACCTCAGCTATAACCATAATCCTTAACTAACACAAAGAATCATCAACCTAAGTATCTGTAATATCAATTAAGAACACAATACAAGGGAACCACAACTCGTAATAGCCCGGCAAGGGGAAACATAATGATCTCTTCTCTTTCTCACTTTTACTTCACAATTCACTTCATCACTCGAGCCACTGCTCTAGAGGTTCAATTATCACATATACTTTCACAATTCGTTATACAACTGGAGCCAACGCTCCTCAACGTTCATAAGTCACAATTCTTTTCACAACTTTACACAACAAATAGAAATTTTCACCAAGGCATGAATAATACAACGAAATTATGGAAATCACAATATAAGACTCACGGTCATGCTCGACACCGACGTATAGATACTCGTCACCATGCCTATACATCGTACTCAACAAGAAACAATTAGCAAATAGGATGCAACTCCTAATCCCTCAAGCTAAGGTTAGACCAAACACTTACCTCAAACTTCCACGGCCACATCAATCCACAATCACCGCTTTCCCTCTCGAATCCGGCTCCAACCCAATCGAATCTATGCATAATTGACTCAATACCATCAATAAGAGCTAAACAAACCAATTCCTATGTTCTATTACAACATTCCAATCATTCTTCCCAAAATCCCAAAAATCGACCCCGGGCCCGCTTGGTCAAAACACGAGGTTCGGACCAAAACCATATAACCCATTCACCCACGAGCCCGAATATGTAATTTGTTTTCAAATTCGACCCCAAAACGAGGTCTAAATCAAGAAAAATCAAAAAGCCCTAATTCTACCCAAATCCCCAATTTCTACCCTAAATTACATGTTTTAGGCCTAGGAATTCAATAGATGTTGATGGAAAATGAAGAAAACGAGTTAAAAATTACTAACCCAAGAGCTAATGGTGAAAGGATGCTTCAATGGTCGCCCTAGAACTTTGGAGAAGAAAGAGTTTGAGAAGTGTTATGAAAATCCCGTTTGCGTTCTGTTTTGAAGAATTAAAATAACTGGGCGAATTTGTTCATCGCGATCGCGGGAAGGAGATTGCGATCGCATATGGTAAGGCCTGCTGTGCACTACGATCGCGTACATAAGGTTGCGATTGCATAGAGTAGAGTTTCTAGGCACCGCGATCGCGGACAATAACACGCGATCGCATAGAAGGAAAATAATTAAAGATGGCTTTATACATCGCGATCGCGGAGAGGAAAATGCGATCGCATAGAAGGATTTGTGAACCCCTGAATTTTGCTATATGCGATCGCGGCCCCTCTTATGCGATCGCATAGAGGAAAGCACTGGACAGTCAACAACAGTCACTTCTGCAACATTTTTTAGGCTAAAACCATCCCGAAACACATCGGAATCACACCCGAGCCCTCGGGGCTCCTAACCAATCACATGAACTAACTCAACAACATCCTACGAACTTAACCGTGAGATCAAATCGCCAAATAACATCAAAAACATCGAATCAAACCTCAAAATCACAAGTTTTTCCTCAGACTTCATTAACTTTCAAATTTAGAACTTATAGTCCGAAACACGTCAAACGACGTCCGATTTCAACCAAACTTTACAGAAATATCTTAAATCACATATAAGACCTGTATCGGGCGGCGGAACCCAAATACGGGCCCGATACCAACACGTTCTAATCGATTTTCATTACAAATTTTCCTTAACAATTTCAGAAAAACAATTTTACTCAAAAAATTCATTTCTCGGGCTTGGGACCTCGGAATTAGATTCCGGGCATACGCCCAAGTCCCATATTTTCCTACGGACCGTCCAGGACCGTCAAATCACGGGTCCGGGTCCGTTTATCCAAAATGTTGACCGAAGTCAAATTTATTCATTTTAACATCAAAATTTGGCAATTTTCACAGAATTTCATATTTAAGCTTTCCGGCTACGCGCCCGGACTGTGCATGCAAATCGAGGCGACCAAAATAAGGTTTATGGATAAGAATACAGGTGATGACCCTTTGGGACATCACATTGTCCACCTCTAAAACAACCGTTCGCCCTCGAAAGGACCGAAGAAAGAAGTACCTGAGTCGGGAAATAGATGAGGATAACGGCTCCGCATATCGGACTCGGATTCCCAGGTCGATGCCTCAGGAGGCTGACCTCTCCACTGAACACGAAAGAAGGGAAACTCTTGGATCTCAACTGACGAACCTGCCGGTCTAAAATAGCTACCGTCTCCTCCTCATAAGACAAGTCCCTGTCCAACTGGACAGTGCTGAAATCTAACACGTGGGCTGGATCGCCGTGATACCTCCGAAGCATGGACACATGAAAAACTGGATGCACGGCTGATAAGCTCGGCGGTAATGCAAGTCTATAAGCCACCTCTCCCACTCGATCAAGAATCTCAAACGGACCAATGAACCTAGGGCTAAGCTTGCCCTTCTTCCCAAATCTCATCACGCCCTTCATAGGCGACACTCGAAGCAATACCCGCTCACCAACCATAAAAGCCACATCTCGAACCTTGCGATCTGCATAGCTCTTTTGCCTGGACCGGGCTGTACGAAGCCTATCCTAAATGATCCTGACCTTGTCTAAGGCCTCCTGAACTAAATCCGTACCCAACAACCAAGCCTCTCCCGGCTCAAACCATCCAACCGGAGATCGACACCGCCTACCATATAAAGCCTCATAAGGAGCCATCTGGATACTCGACTGGTAGCTGTTGTTGTAGGCAAACTCTGCTAAAGGCAAGAACTGATCCCACGAACCTCCAAAGTCAATAACACAAGCTCGGAGCATATCCTCGAATATCTGAATAGTCCGCTCGGACTGCCCGTCCATCTGAGGATGAAATGTTGTACTCAACTCAACCTGGGTGCCTAACTCTCGCTGAACTGCTCTCCAGAAACGCGAGGTAAACTGCGTACCCCGGCCTAAAATGATAGATACCGGCACACCATGAAGGCGAACAATCTCCCAGATATAGATCTCAGCTAACCTCTCGAATGAATAGGAGACCGCCACAAGAGTGAAATGCGCAGACTTGGTCAGCCTATCAATAATGACGCAAACTGCGTCGAACTTCTTCCGGGTCTGCGGGAGTCCAACAACGAAATCCATAGTGATCCTCTCCCACTTCCACTCGGGAAGCTCAATCCTCTGAAACCATCCACCAGTCCTCTGATGCTCATACTTAACCTGCTGACAATTCAAACATCGAGCCACATATGCAACAATATCCTTCTTCATTCTACGCCACCAACAATGCTGCCGCAAATCCTGATACATCTTCGCGGCGCCCGGATGAATAGAGTACCGGGAACCATGGGCCTCCTCTAAAATCAACTCTCGAAGTCCATCCAAAATAGGCACACAAACTCGACCCTGCAGCCTCAAATTCAACTCCTTTTTGCTTGAACAAGTACTAAAGACTTTTGTGATCAGTGAACACCTCACATGCCACGCCATACAGATAGTGCCTCCAAATCTTCAATGTGTGAACAATGGCTGCCAACTCCAAATCATGCACTGGATAGTTCTTCTCATGAATCTTCAGCTGCCTCGAAGCATAGGCAATGACCTTGCCATCCTGCATCAACACTGCACCAAGCCCAATACGGGAAGCATCACAATAGTATAAGGCCCTGAACTTGTGGGCAAAACCAATACCGGTGCCGTAGTCAGAGCTGTCTTAAGCTTCTGATAGCTTGCCTCACACTCATCCGACCATCTGAACTGGTCACCCTTCTGGGTTAACCTGGTCATCGGGGCTGCAATATATGAGAACCCCTCCACGAACCGACGATAGTAGCCCGCCAATCCCAAGAAATCCCGAATCTTTGTAGTTGATGCTGGTCCAGGCCAGTTCTTGACTGCCTCAATCTTCTTCGGGTCAACCTGAATACCGTCTGCTGATACGACATGACCCAGGAATGCAACTGAACTTAACCAAAGCTCACACTTCGAAAATTTTGCATATAGCTGACTATCCTTCGGAGTCTGAAGAACCACTTTGAGATACTGCTCGTGCTCCTCCTGGCTACGGGAGTATATCAAAATATCATCAATGAAGACTATCACAAATGAGTCCAAATAAGGCCTGAACACTCGGTTCATCAAGTCCATAAAAGCTGCTGGGGCATTTGTCAACCCAAATGACATGACCAAGAACTCGTAATGCCCGTACCGAGTGCGGAAAGCTGTCTTAGGGACATCGGATGCCCTAATCCTCAACTGATGGAAGCAAGATCTCTAGTCTATCTTTGAAAATACCTTGGCACCTTGAAGCTGATCGAACAAATCATCAATCCTCAGCAGTGGATACTTATTCTTGATTGTAACCTTGTTCAATTGCCGGTAATCAATGCACATTCTCATCGAACCATCCTTTTTCTTTACAAATAACACCGGCGCACCCCAAGGCGAAACGCTGGGTCTAATGAAACCCTTCTCCAGCAAGTCCTGCAACTGCTTCTTCAACTCTTTCAACTCTGGCGGGGCCATGCGATATGGCGGAATAGAAATGGACTGAGTGCCCGGAGCCAGATCAATGCAGAAATCAATATCCCTGTCGGGTGGCATCCCTGGCAGGTCTGAAGGGAAGACCTCAGGAAACTCACGAACCACGGGTATCGAATCAATAGAGGGAACCTCGGCGCTGGAATCACGAACATAAGCCAAATAGGCCAAACACCCCTTCTCGACCACACGCCGAGCCTTCACATACTGAATAACACTGCGGGTAGAATGACCAGGAGTTCCTCTCCACTCTAAACGGGGCAAATCCGGTAAATCTAAGGTAACAGCCTTGGCATGGCAATCTAAGATAGTGTGGTAAGGTGATAACCAAACCATCCCTAATATAACATCGAAGTCGACCATGTCTAAGAGCAGCAAATCTACACGAGTCTCGAGACCCCCAATCACCACAACACAAGAATGATGAACTCCATCAACCACGATAGAATCACCCAACGGTGTAGACACATAAACAGGAATACTTAGTGAATCACTAGGCATGACCAGACACAGTGCAGAATAGGATCAAATAACACTAAAGCATCTCTATCACAAACAAGAACCATATCTGCACCTCCACCTCTAATACCTTTACCTCCACCTCTAGCATCTCTACCTCCACCTTTAATACCTCTACCTCCACCTCCAGCTAACTGAGGGGGCTGGACGAGTCCCTCAATGAACCTCCTCACTCTCTCTCACAGTGGGAAGTATGACAAGAGCATGACGAGCCAAGCCGATGAATCTGATCTCGTACTGAGTAACAGCCACAAAACCCTGCTGGAGACGCTCAAACTGCCCCTGATAGGCCTCTCTCTGAATGAAGGGGAGAATCTTCTCCAGAAATAGCTGCGTGAACTGTCCCCAAGTCGAAGCTGATGACCTAGCTGGTATAGCCAATCAATAATCTTTACAACAGGTCTTGGCGGATCCAGACAAGCGAAAAGTAGCATGATAGACCCCATTGGTCTCCACGATCCCCATGTTCCTGAGAACCTCATGACAACTGTCTAGAAAATCCTAGGGATTCTCAGTAGATGTACCGCTGAATGTAGTAGTGAAGAGCTTGGAGAAATTTATCCAACCTCCACAAGGCCTCCGAAGACGTAGCTGATCTATCACTGGTCTGTGCTGCTGCTCAGCTGAAGAAGCAGTACATGACCTTGCCATTCGCGAAGGGACAAGAGTAGAGGTTTCAATTTAGCATTTGGGAAACAAAACCGCACGACAAAAAAGAAATAGTGTGAAGTTTTCCTAACTCCATAGCCTCTGGGGGATAAATACAGACGTCTCTGTACCGATACCTCAGACTCTACTGAGCTTGTCCGTGAATTGTGAGACCTGTGTAACCTAGAGCTCTGATACCAACTTGTCACGACCCGGATTTCCCACCCTCGGGAGTCGTGATAGCGCCTACTGATGAGAGCTAGGCAAGCCAACCCTTAACTACTTTTAGCATTAACCATTTTACTTCTTTTAACAATTATCAGTAATATCATGATAACAGCGGAATAAAGTAAATAAGCGGAAGTCTTAAATTAAAGAATCTGAACAGCAATGCAGAAACTCAACATAAACCTCTACCCAAGAACTGGTGTCACATACTCACGAACTACTAAGAGTGCTAAATATAACCGTTTGAAGAAAATATAATTGTTTGTCTCGAAATACATGAGATAATAGAATAAAATAAAAGATAGAAGAGACGTCGGGCCTGCGGACGCCTGCAAGGCTACCTCGGTGTCTCGCTGAATTGAATCTAACTTCCCCGCTACTGCAGCTGCTGCCCGACACCTGAATCTGTGCAAAAGAGCACAGAGTGTAGTATCGGCACAACCGACCCCATGTGTTGGTAAGTGTCTGGCCTAACCCCGGCGAGGTAGTGACGAGGCTAGGACCAGACCACCAAATAAACCTGTACAGTGATATGATATACAACGGAAAGTAAAGCAGGAATAAACAAGTAGAGGTGGGAGGGGAAAACATGCTCCGGGGGATAACAGGTAAAAATAGTATCAAGAGATCTATAAAGTAAACAAAACCCAACCACTACCAAGAATTAGGAAAACAAGGGCAAAATTCACTTTCCTTTCACATCTTGTTGCAGGCATGCAACCCGCTCCCATTTCCTGTATCTCGTGGTAGGCGTGCCACCCGTTCCCATTTCATTATATCTCGTGCTAGGCGTACCACCCGCTCCCATTTCATTATATCTCGTGGTAGGCGTACCACCCGCTCCCATTTCATTATATCTTTGTTGCGGCATGCAACCCGATCCGTATATAATATTGTTGTGGCGTACAACCCGATCCATATTTAATATTGTTGCGGCGTGCAACCCGATCCATATACAATATTGTTGTGGCGTGCAACCCGATCCATATTTAATATTGTTACGGCATGCAACCCGATCCATATTTAATATTGTTGCGGCGTGCAACCCGACCCATATATATAATATTTACAATTATAATGAGAGTCCTGACAAGAGATCGATAAGGTCCACACTATCCCGACAAGGGATTTGATAGTATGAGTAATTACGTCCCGGTAAGGGAGAAACATCTATAACCACACTTGTCCCAACATCTAGCTACCGCACCTATAACCGATCCTGTTACAACATCTAACTGCCACAACTATAATCAATCATGTTACAACATCTAACTACCACAACTATTATCAAACTTGTTACTACACCTAAACACCTCAGCTATAACCAAACCTATTACAACACCTAACTACCGCAGCTATAACCGATCCTGTTACAACATCTAACTGCCACAACTATAATCAATCCTGTTACAACATCTAACTACCACAACTATTATCAAACTTGTTACTACACCTAAACCCCTCAGCTATAACCAAATCTATTACAATACCTCACTACCGCAGCTATAACTTTAGTCCTTACTCAACACAAGGAATCATTAAACTAAGCATCCGTAATATCAATTAAGAACACAATGCAAGGGAACCACAATTCGACAATAGCCGCCAAGGGACAACATAATGATCTTTTCTCTCCTCACTTTTACTTCACAATTCACTTCACAACTCGAGCCAATGCTCTAGAGGTTCAATTATCACTTATACTTTCGCAATTCGCTATACAACTGGAGCCAACGCTCCTCAATATCCATAAGTCACGATTCTTTCCACATCTTTGCACAACATATAGAAATAATCTCCAAGGCATGAATAATGCAACGAAGTCATGGAAATCACAATATAGGACTCACGGTCATGCTAGACACCAATGTATAGATACTCGTCACCATGCCTATACATCGTACTCGACAATTAGCAAGTAGCAAATAAGACTCAACTCCCATTCCCTGAAGCTAAGGTTAGACCAAACACTTACCTCAACTTCCACAGCCAAATCAATCCACAACAACCGCTTTCCCTCTCGGATTCGGCTCCAATTCAATCAAATCTATACAATAATGACTTCATAGTATCAATATATGCTAAACAAATCAAACCCAATGCCTAATTATAGATTTCCAAGCTTTCTTCCCAAAATCCCAAAAATCGCCCCCGGGCCCGCTTGGTCAAAACACGAGGTTCGGACTAAAACCATATTACACATTCATCCACGAGCCCGAATATGTAATTTGTTTTTAAATTCGATCCCAAAACGAGGTATAAATCAAGAAAAATCAAAAAGCCCTAATTCTACCCAAATCCCCAATTTCTACCCTAAATTACATGTTTTAGGCCTAGGAATTCAATAGATGTTAATGAAAAAAAAGAAGAAAACGAGTTAAAAATTACTAACCCAAGAGTTGATGGTGAAAGGATGCTTCAATGGTCGCCCTAGAACTTTGGAGAAGAAAGAGTTTGAGAAGTGTTATGAAAACCCCGTTTGCATTCTGTTTTGAAGAACTAAAATAACTGGGCGAATTTGTTCATCGCGATCGCAGGAAGGAGATTGCGATCGCATAGGGTAAGGCCTGCTGTGCACTGCGATCGCATACATAAGGTTGTGATCGCATAGAGTAGAGTTTCTGAGCGCTGCGATCGCAGACAATAACACGCGATCGCATAGAAGGAAAATAATGAAAGCTGGCTTTATACATCGCGATCGCGGAGAGGAGAATGCGATCGCATAGAAAGATTTGTGAACCCCTGAAGTTTGCTCTTTGCGATCGCGGCCCCTCTTACGCGATTGCATAGAGGAAAGCACTGGACAGCTAACAGCAGACAGCAGATCTGCAACATTTCTAAGGCTAAAACCATCCCGAAACACATCCGAATCAAACCCGAGCCCTCGGGGCTCCTAACCAAACACATGAACTAACTCAACAACATCATGCGAACTTATCCGAGCGATCAAATCGCCTAAATAACATCATTATCAACAAATTAAACCTCAAATTCAAAGCATTTTTCCAAAACTTCATCAAGTTCCACTTAGGATTTCAAGTTCGAAACACGTCAAACGACGTCCAATTTTAACCAAACTTTACAGAAACATCTTACATCATATATAAGACCTGTACCGGGCGCCGGAACCAAAATACGGGCCCGATACCAACACGTTCTAATCAAATATCATTTCACTTTTTCCTTAACAATTTCAGAAAAACAATTTTAGTCAAAAATTCATTTCTCGCGCTTGGGACCTCGGAATTCGATTCCGGGCATACGCCCAAGTCCCATATTTTCCTACGGACCCTCCGGGATCGTCAAATCATGGGTCTGGGTCCGTTTACCTAAAATATTGACCGAAGTCAAATTTATTCATTTTAATATCAAAACTTAGCATTTTTCACAAAATTTCATATTTAGACTTTCCGGCTACGCGCCCGGACTGTGCACGCAAATTGAGGTGACCCTAAATGAGGTTTTCAAGGCCTCAGAAGCACATAATGAATAAGAAAACAGGTGATGACCCTTTAGGTCGTCACATTCTCCACCTCTAAAACAACCGTTCATCCTCGAACGGACAGAAGAAGGAAGTACCTAAGTCGCGGAATAGATGAGGATAACGGCTCCGCATATCGGACTCGGACTCCCAGGTCGATGCCTCAGGAGGCTGACCTCGCCACTGAACACGAACAGAAGGGAAACTCTTGGATCTCAACTGATGAACCTGCTGGTCTAGCATGGCTACCGGCTCCTTCTCATAAGATAAGTCCTTGTCCAACTGGACAGTGCTGAAATCTAACACGTGGGCTGGATCGCCGTGCTACCTCCGAAGCATGGACACATGAAAAAAACTAGATGCACGGCTGATAAGCTCGGCGGCAATGCAAGTCTATGAGCCACCTCTCCTACTTGATCAAGAATCTCAAACGGACCAATGAACCTAGGGCTAAGCTTGCCCTTCTTCCCAAATCTCATCACGCCCTTCATAGGCGACACTTGGAGCAATACCCGCTCACCAACCATGAAAGCTACATCTCGAACCTTATGATCTGCATAGCTCTTTTTCCTGGACTGAGCTGAACGAAGCCTATCCTGAATGATCTTGACCTTGTCCAAGGCCTCCTGAACCAAATCTGTACCCAACAACCGAGCCTCTCCCGGCTCAAACCATCCAACCGGAGATTGACACCGCCTACCACATAAAGCCTCATAAGGAGCCATCTGGATACTCGACCGGTAGCTGTTGTTGTAGGCAAACTCTGCTAAAGGCAAGAACTGATCCCACGAACCTCCAAAGTCAATAACACAAGCTCGGAGCATATCCTCCAATATCTGAATACTCCGCTCGGACTGCCCGTCCGTCTGAGGATGAAATGCTGTACTCAACTCAACCTGGGTGCCTAACTCTCGTTGAACTGCTCTCCATAAACGCGAGGTAAACTACGTACCTCTGTCCGAAATGATAGATACCGGCACACCATGAAGGCGAACAATCTCCCGGATATAGATCTCAGCTAACCTCTCGGATGAATAGGAGACTGCCACAGGAATGAAATGCACTGACTTGGTCAGCCTATCAACAATGACCCAAACTGCGTCGAACTGCTTCCGGGTCTGCGGGAGTCCAACAACGAAATCCATAGTGATCGGCTCCCACTTCTACTCGGGAAGCTCAATCCTCTGAAACAATCCTCCAGTCCTTTGATGCTCATACTTAACCTGCTGACAATTCAAACATCGAGCCACATATGCAATAATATCCTTCTTCATTCTACTCCACCAACAATGCTGCCGCAATTCCTGATACATCTTTGCGGCGCCCAGATGAATAGAGTACTGGGAACCATGGGCCTCCTCTAAAATCAACTCTCGAAGTCCATCCACAATAGGCACACAAACTCGACCCTGCAGCCTCAAAACCCCATCATCTCCTAATGTCACCTGCTTGGCACCTCCACGCTGCACCGTGTGTCTAAGGACATACAAATAGGGATTATCAAGCTGCCGATCACGGATACGCTCCAATAATGAAGAACGAGTGACCGTGCAAGCTAACATCCGCTCAGAAATATCCAACCTCACGAATCGATTGGCCAAGGCCTGAACATCCAAAGCAAGCGGTCTCTGACCGACCGGAATATAAGCAAGGCTGCCCATACTGGTTGACTTCCTACTCAAAGCATCAGCCACCACGTTGGCCTTCCCCGGGTGATACAAAATGGTGATATCATAATCCCTCAACAACTCCAACCACCTCCTCTGCCTCAAATTCAACTCCTTTTGCTTGAACAAATACTGAAGACTCTTGTGATCAGTGAACACCTCACATGCCACGCCATACAAATAGTGCCTCCAAATCTTCGATGCGTGAACAATGGCTGCCAACTCCAAATCATGCACTGGATAGTTCTTCTCATGAATCTTCAACTACCTCGAAGCATAGGCAATGACCTTGCCATCCTACATCAACACTGCACCAAGCCCAATACGGGAAGCATCACAATAGACTGTATAAGGCCCTGAACCTGTGGGCAAAACCAATACTGGTGCCGTAGTCAGAGCTGTCTTGAGCTTCTGAAAGCTCGACTCACACTCACCCGACCATCTGAACTGGGAACCCTTCTGGGTCAACCTGGTCATTAGGACTGCAATAGATGAGAACCCCTCCACGAACCGATGATAGTAGCCTGCCAATCCCAAGAAACTCCGAATCTCTATAGCTGATGATGGTCTAGGCCAGTTCTTGACTGCCTCAATCTTCTTCGGGTCAACCTGAATACCCTCTGCTGATACGACATGACCCAGGAATGCAACTGAACTCAACCAAAACTCACACTTCGAAAATTTTGCATATAGCTGACAATCCTTCAGAGTCTGAAGAACCACTCTGAGATGCTGCTCGTGCTCCTCCTGGCTGCGAGAGTATATCAAAATATCATCAATGAAGACTATCACAAATGAGTCCAAATAAGGCCTGAACACTCGGTTCATCAAGTCCATAAAAGCTGCTGGGGCATTTGTCAACCCAAATGACATGACCAAGAACTCGTAATGCCCGTACCGAGGGCGGAAAGCTGTCCTAGGGACATCGGATGCCCTAATCCTCAACTGATGGAAGCAAGATCTCTAGTCTATCTTTGAAAATACCTTGGCACCCTGAAGCTGATCGAACAAATCATCAATCCTCGGCAGTGGATACTTATTCTTGATTGTAACCTTGTTCAATTGCCGGTAATCAATGCACATTCTCATCGAACCATCCTTTTTCTTTACAAATAACACCGGCGCACCCCAAGGCGAAACGCTGGGTCTAATGAAACCCTTCTCCAGCAAGTCCTGCAACTGCTTCTTCAACTCTTTCAACTCTGGCGGGGCCATGCGATATGGCGGAATAGAAATGGGCTGAGTGCCCGGAGCCAGATCAATGCAGAAATCAATATCCCTATCGGGTGGCATCCCCGACGGGTCTGAAGGAAAAACATCAGGGAACTCACAAACAACGGGCACAGAATCAATAGAAGGAACCTCAGCACTGGAATCTCGAACATAGGCTAAATAGGCCAAACACCCCTTCTCGACCATACGCCGAGCCTTCACGTACGAAATAACACTTCAGTAGAATGACCAGGAGTCCCTCTCCACTCTAAACGGGGCAAATCCAGTAAGGCTAAGGTCACAGCCTTGGCATGGCAATCCAAGATAGCATGGTAAGGTGATAACCAATCCATCCCCAATATAACATCGAAGTCGACCATGTCTAAGAGCAACAAATCTATACGAGTCTCGAGACCCCCAATCACCACAACACAAGAACGATGAACTCGATCAACCACGATAGAATCACCCACCGGTGTAGACACATAAACAGGAATACTCAGTGAATCACTAGGCATGACCAGACACAGTGCAGAATAGGATCAAATAACACTGAAGCATCTCTATCACAAACGAGAACCATACCTGCACCTCCACCTCTTATACCTTTACCTCCACCTCTAGCATCTCTACCTCCACCTCTAATACCTCTACCTCAACCTCCAGCTAACTGAGCGGGCTGGACGAG
>NW_017670332.1:96165-121649 GCF_001879085.1 Nicotiana attenuata
GTTACTGAAAACCCCGTTTGCATTTCAGTTTTGAAGATTAAATAACTGGGCGAATTTGTTCATCGCGATCGCGGGAAGGAGATTGCGATCGCATAGGGTAAGGCCTGTTGTGCACCACGATCGCATACATAAGGTTGCGATCGCATAGAGTAGAGTTTCTGAGCGCTGCGATCGCGGACAATAACACGCGATCGCATAGAAGGAAAATAATGAAAGCTGGCTTTATACATCGCGATCGCGGAGAGGAGAATGCGATCGCATAGAAGGATTTGTGAACCCCTGAAGTTTGCTCTATGCGATCGCGGCCCCTCTTATGCGATCGCATAGAGGAAAGCACTGGACAGCCAACAGCAGACAACAGATCTTCAACATTTCTAAGGCTAAAACCATCCCGAAACACATCCGAATCACACCCGAGCCCTCGGGGCTCCTAACCAAACACATGAACTAACTCAACAACATCATGCGAACTTATCCGAGCGATCAAATCGCCAAAATAACATCATTATCAACAAATTAAACCTCAAATTCAAAGCATTTTTTCAAAACATCATCAAGTTCCACATTTGGGATTTCAAGTCCGAAACACGTCAAACGATGTCCGATTTTAACCAAACATTACAGAAACATCTTACATCATATATAAGACCTGTACCGGGCGCCGAAACCAAAATACGGGCCCGATACCGACACATTCTAATCAAATATCATTTCAATTTTTCCTTAACAATTTCAGAAAAACAATTTTAGTCAAAAATTCATTTCTCGGGCTTGGGACCTCGGAATTCGATTCTGGGCATACGCCCAAGTCCCATATTTTCCTACGGATCCTACGGGACCGTGAAATTACGGGTCCGGATCCGTTTATCCAAAATGTTGACCGAAGTCAAATTTATTCATTTTAATATCAAAACTTAGCATTTTTCACAGAATTTCATATTTAGACTTTCCGGCTACGCGCCCAGACTGCGCACGCAAATCAAGGCGACCCTAAATGAGGTTTTCAAGGCCTCGAAAGCACAGAATGAATAAGAAAACAAGTGATGACTGTCACGACCCAAAATCCATTAAGGGTCGTGATGGCGCCGGACACCGCTGTCAGGCAAGCCAACCAAATACTTATTTAAACTCCAATTTTAACAAATTTTGAGAACCAAGATTTTCCTTTAAATTTCATAAGTAAAAAGATATCTGCTTCAATTCAAATTAAATACTAGTAATCAATACAAAATATTTACAAACCATCCCAGAACCCGGTGTCACAAGTGCATGAGCATCTACTGATAAGGAAATAAAATACAATACAACATCCGCCCGGAATATAGTGGACAGAAAGAAAATACAATTTACTTAAAGGAACTTTACTAGCTGCGGGCCGCCTCGAATAATGCAACTCACCTAGTCCCCGAATCATCCGTGCTGCTATGCGAGTAGGCCGCTAGAGTAACATATACCTGTGCAACAAAAATGCACAGAAGTGTAGTATGAGTACGTAAAAAACGTGTACTCAATGAGTATCCCGCCTAATCTCGAAGAAGTAGAGAGGAGATGGTCGACTTCGACACATACTAAGGGTCCAATAATGTGATGTCAATAAAATATTAAATCGCGGATTTCTATAAACATGATTTTTGATCCAATAGAAGGAAACAAGTAAAGAATTAATTCTTTTATAGGCAATCCCAAAATTTCTTTTCGTAATTATCCAAATGTTTTCAAGCCATGAAGAGGCGATAATAACTTAATCAAGTTCAAGGCAGCAATACAAGCATGCGCATATAATGCCGAGGCGACGGGCCGATCCAACAGAATTAAACTGTGCGCGCCTATAGATGCATCTATTTAATCTGCCGAGGTGTTCGGCCCGTTCCAAAATAAACACGTAGAAACATTCAATCAAGAAGCCAACATGGGGCAATTATTCAAAGAAAAGCTAATTCTCTTTCAACAATTTACGAAAATGAGGTTTAGATCTTGTTAGAAATTCATTTACTATTTTGATGTGGTTTAAGCGATTCAACTATCCATAAGATTACAAATATTCAAAGTATAGCATGCTTTTGGGTCCTAGACTACCCGGACAACAGCATAATAGTGGCTACACACGGACTCTCGTCACCTCGTGCGTGCGTAGCCCCCGCAATTTGGAGCACATAATCAATTATTTCACCTATGGGGACAATTCCCTCTTACAAGGTTAGAAAGGAGACTCACCTCGCTCCGAAGGTCCATAACCGGCATTCCACGCCCTTCCGAAGACTCTAGCTAATGCACCACGCTCCAAAACTAGCCAACGGTTACGCAAATCCATTAATATATGCTCAATTAATCATTACAATCTAATTTATAGCAATTCCTAACTCATATTGAAAAGTTGACCAAAACGCCCTCGGGCCCACGTGCCCGGAATCCGAAATTTCTCGAAGATATACTCTACCCATAGCTTCACTAGCTCAAATATACAATTTACTCCTAATTCCATGCTCAAATTCGTGGTAAAATCCAATTTATCAAGTTTTTAGGTTTTCTTCCAAAAATCCCAATTTTCCCACAATTTTCATGCCTAATTCCATGATATAATCTCGTATTTAACTTGGAAATGAGTAGGAGTAACTTACCTTAACATCGATGACGAAATCCCTTCTTGGAGCCCTCCAAAAATCGCCCCAAGCCATGAAAAATATGAGAGAAATGAACTCAACCCCGATTTTAAACAACCATTCTGCCCCAGATATTTTCGCTTCTGCGAACGGCCCACCGCTTCTGCGGTTTCGCTTTTGCGGATCTAGGTCCGCTTCTGCGGTCCGCCCTATGCTGCCCTTCTTCGCTTCTGCGATGCCCCCTCCGCAGATGCGGTCCCACTTCTGCGGAAACCTTACCGCATCTGCGGTCCACTCTGAGCCGACCTCATCCGCTTCTGCAACCTCTTCTCCGCAGATGCGGTCCCGATTCCGAGGTCGTTTACTCAAAAATCTCATCCTAGTTCATTCTTCCAAACTTAAGCTTGCGAAATGAGAATTCTCTTTCCAAATCAACTCTGGACTTCCCGAAATTCAATTCCGACCACGCGCACAAGTCATAATGCCTGAAATAAAGCTGTTAATGGCCTCCGACTGCTGAACGGAGCGCTAGGACTCAAAACGACCGGTCGGGTCGTTACAATGACCCTTTGGGTCGTCACAAAGATGAATGGGCTACACGCAAGACTATGAATTTCCCCGCAAACACCAAGTTAGCCTATGATTTTTAAATGCCAAATACATATACAATCCATTCAAACTCGGCCCCATTTTTTTATTTTGGCACTCTATCTCAACATTGTTCCATTTTACCCCCCAGCTATTTTTTATATGTTCCATTTTGGCCCTCCAACTCTATTTCTTATGTTCCACTTTAATACAAAAGCTGAAACCAATGCAAAAACTATAGAGCACACAAATCTAAGGTGTAATAAATATCCAATTAAATGTTGCCACTTGATTTTTTCATCCATATCAAACGGGTTAATACTAAAATATCGAACCCGACCGTATTTTTTCATCCACTGTTGCTTCATCTTCATTCTCAAAGTTCCAAAGCTTTCATCTGCCGATTTCATACCTGGCCATCCTGAAAATTTCAAACTTTTGCAGTTTTATTGTTTGTTTATTTATTCTGAATTTTTTTTTGTGGGTTTATTTCATCTAAGTTTGAAGTGAATCAATGTCTCAAAAAAAATTATTTTTCATAATGGAATGAATATTTGTTCTTGTGGATTTCAAGTTGAACTGAAAGTATCGTGGACACCTAGAAATCCAGGTCGGCGCTTTTATGGGTGTAAATTTGACAAAGTAAGTGAACCATTGCGGATTTCATTTTCAGTGTTGTCATTTGCTTGTGTAAATAAGAAGGGGACTTAATTTTACCCAAATATGGTCGGGTTCAGGTATTTTAGTATTAATCCGTTTGACATGGATGAAAAAACCAGCTGACAATATTTAATTGGATATTTTTTCATCCATATCAAACGGGTTAATACTAAAATACTGAACCCGACCGTATTTTTTTATCCACTGTTTCTCCATTTTCATTCTCAAAGTTCCAAAGCTTTCATCTGCCGATTTCATACCTGGCCATCCAGAAAATTTCAAACTTTTGCAATTTTATTGTTTGTTTATTTATTCTGAATTTTTTTTTGGGTTTATTTCATCTAAGTTTGAAGTGAATCAATGTCTCAAATAAAATTATTTTTTCATAATGGAATGAATATTTGTTCTTGTGGATTTCAAGTTGAGCTGAAAGTATCATGGACACCATGAAATCCAGGTCGGCGCTTTTATGGGTGTAAATTTGACAAAGTAAGTGAACCATTGCGGTTTTCATTTTCAGTGTTGTCATTTTCTTGTGTAAATAAGAAGGGGACTTAATTTTACCCAAATACGGTCGGGTTCAGGTATTTTAGTATTGATCCGTTTGACATGGATGAAAAAACCAGGTGACAATATTTAATTGGATATTTTTTACACCTCAAATTTGTGATACACACGCGCTATATTTTTTGTACTGGTTTCAACTTTTGTGTTAAAGTGAAACATAAGAAATAGAGTTGGAGGGCCAAAATGGAACATATAAAATAGAGTTGGAGGGCCAAAATGAAATAAGGTTGAGATACAATGTTAAAATAAAAAATGATGCTAAGTTGAATGTGCTGTATATGTATTTGGCCATTTCTAAAATTAATAGAAAATATGGAGACAAGTGTGGATTAGACCTTGTGCAAAGACCTATAGCGCTGCGCTTTATGTCCAAGGTCGTATAGCGCATGGGGTATGCGTTATAGGTCCCAGTTTTAAATTTCCCCTTCTTCCACAACAGAACCCCTCCCCTCCCCCTATCCCCCGAAAAAAAATCTATATATATAATATATATATTAAAGCAAGAAAATTTGTATATATAATTGCCATTATGGTTAAGCCAAGTGACAAGCTACTACAATTATTATTGTAAAAACTTTTGAATTACAATAGTATCTACACGAATATAATTTAGCTTAGCATTTAATGTTTGATTGACAGATATTAGGAATCTATAACAAAATTAACTCAATCATTATTTGGCAATTCGATGATTGAAAAATATATTCATAACAATATATATGGCTTAAGAGAATACTATAATATGGACAAATATACTGAATACTCTAACTACTTTTAAAAAAAGTTTTTACATACCCATAAGTGATCGATTCCATCAACCAACACTAAAAGCAACAAAAAACATGTAATCTAATGTTAAATGTAAATTAAGATTTTGTACTAATAGCTCTAACGTTTAGCCTATGTTAACAAAAATATGGGGGGAAAAAAGAATCAATTGTTATGAAATATTATTTTGTAGTGCATGTCTATAACTCCTAAAGAAGTTACTCCCACTACTCTTCTCCATTAAGTAGATAACTCCCACCACTTCTCACCATTATAGTTGTAACTCCCACACCTCCATAACCTCCCCATGATCTTTACCCATGATCTAAATAGTTAATACCATGTTTATGATATCCCTTTGTATACCTCAATGTCATTCTATAAATAGAGGGTTTGGACATTACATTGTATACACTTGAATACATAGAAGAAATAAGATTCTCTCCTCTCTTCCTCTCTACATTGTTGTCTATTTAATTGTTCTATATTGTTACTTTGAGCTAAGTTTCATAACACGTTATCAGCACGAGTCTCTAACCAAGATTTGAGTTTGGTTCTTCTTCCGCCCATGTTCTGATTAGTCTCATTACGAGAATCAGAAAAGAATAACTACTATAACTAGTAAGTACAAAAGCAGGTAAGTGTGAGGTTGGACTTGAAAGAGAGTCTGCTATGCTCCAGGTTTACTGCTCCATTACTTATGTTGTGTTTTTAAGTCTTTTGAGTTGACAATTTAACTTCCCAATAATTTTCATTCTTGACCTTGTCTAAATTATTAAAGTTTAGAAAACCGAATAGGTAATTGAATTTTTTTCAGTATGAGTTTGTGTCAGTTACATGTATTCTTGGGGTTATGGCTTATGTTATGCTAGTAATAGTTCCTCCACTGCATCTAGTATTTTGATTACAAAGAAAAGGAAATCGGTAATTATAATTTTAATAAATATTTGACCCACCACTCAATGGCCCTTATAATTGTGTGCACTTTTACTTGTAAGTGGCCTGGCCTGATAACTTTGAGCTAACTGGATAATATAAAAAGTGATTATTCTGAAGTTATATTTGTGTGCTTATTTTTTGTTGTTAGTGATATTGATAATAGTAACAAAGTTTGAGTTATTAGTACCGATGAAATTTTTCTCACACTTTTGAAGTACTCATGAATTGTATAACTTACATATTGTTGTCATTTTTTTTAATATAATATACTGTGAACTAAATTTTTTCAGAGTCATGTAAGAAATAGTTAATCTCATTTATATCTTAAAGAAGTCAAAATTACATGCGATGAGTTCATAAATTGATGAAGTACTAATGTTTATAAAATTGTTATAACAGAATGGTTTTATGCATAGCCATTATATGTGGCCCTGTGGGTAAGTGATTTAGAGGACCGAGGATGAACCTCAATTGTATTTTGGTCTATTATGATATTGATTGAGGGTAAGACGGTGGGTTCAAGTCTCATCGTACCTTGAGGGTAAGACACTGGGTTTAAGTCCTAGTGCACCATGATAATAAGTAGTTGGGTTCGAGTCCCAATGCATTATGTCCTAACATGCCTTTATATGGATAAGGCATTGGGTTTGAGTCCCAATGCACCATATTGATGATATAATGATGACTAAAGAAAAATAATGTATTTTTCATGAAAAAGCATAAAGTTTGTCCCACTTGATTTGCTCCATTCTTGAAGTGAATGTGAAAACGGTGCATAATAAGTCTAAATAAAGACAAGTGGTTGACCAATGAACGTGGGCGTGCCAAAGATGAAATAATAACAGTCATCATTATGGTAATTGTAAAAAGGAGAACGATAAGGGTTCTCAAAATGATCCTTCAAAGGTGAAGGAATATGTATCAATGTGGTCTGTTAATACGAGACACGTTCATATGATTATAGTCCATTCGTTGAAAATGTGACTTGTGATAAGCGTTGTAAATGCAGGCTCATTCCTGAAAGTAAATGTTGAAATATATATGTGATAAAAATTATGCATAAGAATGTGCTTATGCATGGTTGGATAAATACCACAACTCACCTCTAAGGGAGGTTTGAGAGAAATAAAGATAATGAATATTACAATATGGTTACATGAATATGTCATTGGTCGCGTACACGTGGTACGCCAAAAATATTTTACCATGCCTTATAAAAAGTTATTAAAGGCAAAAGTAAAGCAAGAAATGAGTCTTGTCTATAATGTTTTTGATTGTGACAATGATAAGATAATTTTTTCCGTGGAGGAAAAATTCACCACTTAGATGGTGGTATAAAAGATCTTGTAGTACAAAATTATTGAGAGCTCCGAAAGAGCGAATTTGTTACTACCGGAATAAATAAAATTATTCATGGCATTGGTGGTAGTAAGTCTCAAAAAGGAACTTTTTGAGTTTCAAATATATTAGCCAAAGTGGTTGGCATATTGAGACTATAAATGAAAGGAAGATTGAATATCTTCATATTACTATATTCATACCGGGTAAATATGAAAGGTTACCCGATTTTTCTTCTATTTGTACTACAGATGTGTAAGCATCGTGATGGAATCACATGCCATAAGTAAACTAGAGGTTTATTGAAACAAATATTAGTTGGCATGACCGGTTGACCATCCTGGTTCAATTATGATGTGAAAATTGATTGAGAATTCACATTGGCATATATTAAAGAAATAGAAGATTCTTTAAGAATTCTCTTGTGATGTTTTTTTTCTCATGATATACCAGTTAAGGTTGGGATTGAATGCCTTGATATCTGGAACGAATAAAAGGTGATATATATGTATGGGCCCAATCACCTGCCATGTGGATCGTTTACTATTATATGATTTTAATAGATGCATCGATTGTATGGTCACATGTGCGTTTGTTATCAACTTGCACTTTGGTTTTTGCAAGGTTGTTTGCTCAAATTATTAGAGCACAGTTCCAGAATGTAAATTGTGATGATAATGCTGGTTTAAATCCAAGTTGGTTTAGCAGAAATTGTATGCCTCCAATTATAGCTAAACCATTGGTTATGAGAACAAAACTCCAAATAGAAATTTTGTATTAAGTATATTATTTAATATACAACAACACTTATACGCATCTAGCCAACAAGTTATGATAAATTCTCCCCATCACAATTGGTTCAGGGTCAGGAACCAAATATTTTCATCTAGAAATATGGATGTACTATATGATTTAATTGTGCCACCACAATGCACAAAGATTGGTCTCAATGAAGGTTGGGGATATGTGTTGGTGATCCCAACATTAGGGGGAGAAAATGAGCAGCTGAAAAAAAGTAATACATGGAATGAATTATTATGAGTACATTAGATCCTCGTACAAGAAAATATGAACTTGAAGTTCAAGTGATAATTCATTTGCAAAATATTTCCATGCGCATTTGCTGACCCAAACTAAATGTCATATTTCAGCTACTAATGCTCCAAATAGAATAAAGTCCATGATGGACTAGTCTATGGAACTCTTGAAGCGTAATAGACTAATCGGTTCCAAAGATAAAACTCCTTGAAGAAGGAGAGGAGCAAATGTTCAAGATGGTCATAATAAGGAGGCAAGTGCTTTATAAGAGCACCATGACATAACATTTTATAAGACCTCATGGGAGAGGCTCAAGTACCTGAAAATAATGAGATCTCGATAAGTTATGTCTTTATTATGCGATGATGGAACCGATGTAAAATGATCGTTGACGATGTTGTTAATATAATGTAGCGCTCAATATTATTAATATTGACAAGGATCTTGAGCTCAAATCTGTCATGGAATTTGGACAGATAAATGATTGGCCAAATGAAAAATATGCAATGAAATTGACTTCACCTGAAAAATGTGAAGTTGGACGGATAGTCCCCACACCTGAAAGTGAAATGAAAAATCAAGTCGATAGACATAAAGACGACTTGTGGCACAAAATTTTCGTAAATATCCTGGTATTAAGAGACATGTTCTCCTGTGGGGGGTCTAACAATACATTTGATATGCATATAATGAAAATCCTTGAATGATTTAAATTGTTCTGAAGCATATTAAGGTTCCCAAGAAATTTATTAAATAAATCTTCGGCAGATCCTTATGTAGATTAGAGCGATCATGGCGTACATGATTTATTTTTGTGTCTAGTGCAATTGGTGCACTAATATATCTGGCTAGAACCATGAGTATAACAATATGCTAGCAAGATATAGTTTTATTTCAATGTGGAGATATTGGAATACAATTAGTATTATATTTCAAAAGGAATACTTGATTTAGATTTGTTTATTCTAACAAATATCGCCAAGATTTTGTTGGTTATGCAAATGCAGGCATTTTCTGAAGTTCGTTCTTCAAACATTCTATTTGCATTGAGAGTACTGCCATATTATCATATTATAAGGCAGTTAATTGTTGATACTTATTCAAGTCATGCCAAGATAAGCAACAGATAAAGCAAGGGGCTCAACACACAACAGACGTGTGACTTGACTTTGAAGAGAAGATTCCAATAATACTGAAGATAATGTTGTTTTCTTATATCAATTGAAAGAAGGACTATCGAAGGAGACAAAATAAAGCACATTCACCAATGTTATTCAATAAATTTGTTCAAGTGATAATTTGACAAACTTCTTCACAAAGACATTGCGGATATCAATATTAGAGAAGTTGTTATACAAGCTTGGAATTCGTCGTCTCCGAAGAATAAAGTGATGTTTTCATCAGAGGGAGGCAAATACGCGCTGTACTCTTTTTTTCTTAGCTAAGATTTTATCCCACTGGGGTTTTCTGGCAAGGTTTTTAATGAGGCAGCAAATAATGCGTATTACAAGATATGTGTACTCTTTTTCCTTCACTAAGATTTTTTCCCACAGGGTTTTTTCTTAGTAAGGTTTTAACGAGGCACATTATCTATAGACATCCAAGGGGGAGTGTTATGAAATATTATTTTGTCGTGGATGTCTATAACTCCTAAAGAAGTTGCTCCCACTACTCTTCTCCATTATGTAGATAACTCCCACTACTTCTCACCATTATAGTTGTAACTCCCGCACCTCCATAACCTCCCCATGATCTTCCTCCATGATCTCAAATGTTTAATGTCATGTTTATGGCATTCTTTTGTATGCCTCTATGTAATCCTATAAATAGAGGATTTTGGCATCACATTGTATACACTTGAATACATAGAAGAAATAAGATTCTCTCCTCTCTTCCTCTCTACATTGTTGTCTATTTTATTGTTCTATATTGTTACTTTGAGCTAAGTTTCGTAATAATTGTTTGTTTAAAATAAAATTTTACTTTGTCGTATATATAAGTAAAGATTTAAGTTATACTATACACTACTCCCTCCGATCCAAAATAAGTTATTTTTTGGATGTTTTCACACAAATTAAGAAATCCACCTTTTAGCATTAATTAGCAATGGAATTGACAATCTTTACTATCTCACATAAACACTCCTAACACATATTTCAACATCATTTACTTCAAGGACAATGTAGGAAAAAAATAATTAATTCAGTCTTGAAATATGGAAAAATCATTTATTTTGGACCACAAGAAAAAGGCTAAAAAATCACTTATTTTGGACCGGAGGGAGTAATATGTAAATAATTTTGCACTATCCATGTAACTTGATTGTATTGCAACTTCTTACTCTATTTTTTATGTTGCAATATTGTTATAGGATAATTTTAGGGATAATAACTTCTTTGGCTGCCCTAAAAAAAATGATCGAAAAATATATATGTTTTAACTATAAATATACATATAATATATACAAATATACATATAATATATATAAATATATACATAATATATGTGTTATATACATGATAAGTATATATTTTATATATTTTGACTAGCACCTGTTATTAATTTAGGCCGACGGGCCAAAAACTAAAAAAGCCATTAATTTTCAAAAATTTGCAAATGTTTTCGTTTTTTATGGTCATAGCGAAATGTCCCTATTTTTTATTTGAACACCATAGTTTTCCAAAATTTTAAGCTTGAAATCTTGGTTGGTGGTGAAAACTTGAAGTTAATGATGATTATTGTTAAAATCTTTCGAATGTTGATAATTTGTGCTTAAATTTTTCGTTCAAACACATATTTTGGTAATTAACTGTAAAAATCTCAAAACTCCATTGTTGGACTTTAGAACGTGTTGAAAAAGACAAAGTGAGTCTTTTGATTTAGTATTATTTGACTAAATTGGTATTTGGGGATTGTTATTGTTGATATTTGGGAGCTTTGCTTCAAATTTTGAGCAAATGGTTTGATTGAAATTAAAGTTGTAAATTCAAAAATGCTTTTGTTAAAATAATCCAGAAAAAGTATGTCAATAAGGTAGACGTTGATGAAAATATAACGTCAACTCTATCAACCCTGTAGAAAATTTCTGAAGAGTAGAAGTATGACTATCGGTAGATTTCGATTAACAGCTTAACAGAAATCGTGAATATACGTTTTCAACGGCATCCTCAATAGGCATGTCTGGTCTTTGTTCAGCTGCCACTTGTGTGTCGTTTCACGTCTAATTTGAAGAAGTCTCAGTTTATTGGTACAAAATCTGAAATCTTCAATGGTCCAATTAAGTTGTCTTTTAGCAGCTGGTAGCGAAGCTCCACTTGTTCTACTTGGCTCCATTGGCGGGGTTTAGTAAGAAATGAAGCACAATAATAAAGAAGCAGTAGCACAACTAAATGAATACCTAATTCAACCTACCAGCAAGCCAAATGATTGTGTAATTAAGTTGTCTTTTGGACTAAGAGATTGTGAATTCTGTTACATGTGGTAGGTGGCGAAGAGGAGTTTGGAAGAAGGAAAAAGGGGCGAGATGAACAAGAGTGGAGGGGTCATCTCTCATCGGAGAAGAAGATTGGAGGCGAGCGTAATTCACGCATATGAACTACCGAACTCGGGTGTTCACGAGGTAACCACTTGAAGTGTCAAAATGATAAATGGTCAGTTGACGTGTCTGTCTGGTCATTCAAGGCAACTTAAATGGGCAGTTTATATTTTGCCAATTCAAAACAAAACAAAAATTATTAGTGGAACCCACACAAGAGTCTAGCAAAAAATATGTTACTCCCTCTATCACTTGGAATGAAAAGGAATGATCCATTCACCCCATGCGAAGTAGAGAGTTGTGAATAGTTCAAAGAACTATTCTATCCAAACTTAACAATGCACAATTTTATTTGGCGCAGATAGAGGAAGAACTTTAAAATTGACAAAAGAAATTAAAATCAATATTATTTTTGTACTAATCACTGAATAAGTTGGAGAGGATGTCAATACAAAGTTAACAATATTCGTATACTTAATCTATTTTTCAGTAGCTGTTAGAACTGGTTAGAATTGGAAACATCAAATGAGGTAAAGCAATAGAACTATTACATTTGAAAGGTTTTGAATTTGTGGCTAATAGAGCTCTATGATCTAATAGTATAGGCTAGTAGCATAAGGAAATTGTTTCATATCCAGAATTACTCATTTTCAATGAATGAAAGTTAGCTGATTCCCTATCTTTGTAGCACGAAAAATTCTTATCTTCAACTAAGATTGTTTGCTATCAATCACATGATCTTACTGAAAAGAAATGGAGAAGGAACTTACAATATGTTTGTGGAGCATGTTTTCCTATCAAGGGAGAATTCATATTATTCGGCAAACAATGTTGTATTAAGTTTAATATATTTATAGAAATTAGTTAACTAATTGCACTCCTTTAAAAGTTAAATTCACAATTAAAAAATACTCTAAAGTGTGTACTTCTAAATACGTTTGCAGAAATATCAAGAAAGCGGTAGGAGGATCGTCATCTTCAATATAAAGATCATCGGCCAGATTTTAGTAAAGAAGTTATTTTTATTAGAGTTCAGTAAACGGAAAATCGGGATCAAAATTCAATAAGCTTCTGGATATTTTTTTATCACTAAGAAAAAAGGGAGCAATGCACAGATATTCCCAAAATAAGCAGACAACGAAATTTATAAAGGCAAAGGAAAAAGGTAATTTGCATGAATATAAGATTCCATCTGTGCAACATTCAACCGTGTAATTTTATCCCTAAAAATTCTTCTAAAATATAGAATCATTACTGTTTTAACTTTATCGAATTAGTGCACCATGGCAAATATATGATTATATTGAGAAAATTAAAGTAAAATATCCCCATAAAGCACTCACAACAAAGACAATTAGATGCATGTACACTAAATTATTACCTCTGTACATATCGCAAAGCTTATTCCTAGAGATTCAACCTTTAAAGAGCAGCAAATACATAGAAAACGGCCACTATTGTTAACGGCGAAGAACTCCAAGTTAACGGAAAAAAAGAAGGTAAAACAATCAATCTTTTTACAAACTGGAAAAAGATTTGGGAAAAATTGAAAGAATATACCTCAAATTGGAATAGGAGATGGAATTGGGAGGTGAAAGAGATATCTTCTAGAATTGTGTAGTGTTAGCGTTGGAAAAAGCCATCTTCGCAATTAACAACTATACCCTTGGTCGAACATCATGGCTTTTCTATATAATAGAAAAAATCTGAAGAGCTCTCTTGTCCCACTTGTCCGCGTCAATATTAGGTGCTGGGTAAGTTTTTACTTGACTCCATCACAGTTGGTAGGCATCTCTTCCCCTGGTCCTTTTGTTTAACGTTAAGCTACTTTTGAGCATATTGAAGTAAACATCATAGTACAGTTCTGGTAAATATGCGTCCCCTTCGCCAAAAAATTACACTGTATATATAAAGACAAAATTTGTTTTTTATCTCTGTATATTAAGCTTTGAATCCCTTGACACAGCCCAAAAGCATAGCTTAGTGGTCAAAGGGTTCAAAACTTTTGTTCAATTCCCACCAGATATAATCTTTTTCAACTTTTTTTTTGAACCCTTAGTGGAAATCTTGCCGCCGCCACTGCTGCTGAAATGGAGAAATCATTGACATTTACAACTACCCTTAAAGAATAAATGGTAGATGTGATATACTTGAAAACTTCAAGATGTCTTATTAAGTATCAGAACAGATATGGCTCTAGACCTTTTTTTTTTTACAAATTTCTGGTCAAAGACCACAAAACACACTAAACAAATTCAAGCAGAAACATAACTAGAGACTAGAGAGTGAGCAAAAAAAAAAAAATCTGACTATAAAACTAAATAGAAGTTTGCTTCTACATATTTTGACTCGAAAACTATTGAGCCAGGTATCTATTTGAAACCAATCTTGGTGTTGGAGGAAGAAGAATGTAACAATGAAGATGCAGAAAAGCTTGTATTATTACTTTGTAAATACAAGCTATGCATCTTTGAAGATGGTCCTCCATCACTACTACTCTTATTGTCTCCATCTTTGAGGAGCATATCAACTTTTTGGTACTCTTCTCTCTCATGTCTTATCTCTTTTAGCATTGCCGCGACATCCTTCATTGTCGGTCTATCATCTGGCGATGGATTAACGCATAGCATAGCCACTCCTATAGTCTGCATCATCTCCTCAATTTCTGATTCGGGCCGAGCATGTAAACTCACATCCAAGACTTCAGCATTGCCTCTTTTTTGCCTTACCCAATCCACAATGTGTTGTCCATCTGGTATGGTTGGATCAATTGGTTGCTTTCCTGTTAAAACCTCCAAGACAACAACTCCAAAGCTATAAACATCAGTTTTCTCTGTTATCTTCATCATGTATCCATACTCTGCACAACATATTTAATACATATGCATTAATTATATAACATCTAATTACAGTGTTGTGTTGAAAAATGGCACTTTGACTTGTGACTAACCTGGTGCTATGTAGCCGTAGGATCCAGCTACTGTATTGGAGGATCGGGCAAAATCTCCATCATCGACAAGTTTGGCTAGACCAAAATCAGCAATATAGGGCTCAAAGTCAAGGCCAATGAGAATGTTGTTGGCCTTGATGTCCCTATGAACAATTGGAGGTGTACAGTCATGGTGTAAATAAGCAAGCCCTTGAGCTGCACCAAGTACAATCTTGTATCTCAACTCCCACTCCAAGAATCCACCACTTCGTTCGTGTAGAACGCTACCTAGGCTTCCATTAGGCATGTAGTCATACATGAGCAGCCTGGTGTTTTGATTCCAGCAGCAGCCTAAGAACCTGACGACGTTTTTGTGACGGATTGAGCCAAGGGTTTTTACCTCAGTTGAGAAAGAATCGCGAACTCCTCCACTAACTCCAGACTTTGAATTTTGACAGTTATATCCAGTTGCCAATGTGGTTGGCCATAGCTTCTTGACTGCAATTGCTTCACCATTTTCAAGTTCTGCACGATAAACAATTCCCGAGCATCCTTTTCCAATCACATTGGATTCTACTAAGCATCTCAAAATTTGTTCCACGGAAAAATTCAGTTTCTGGAATGGGGTAAACTTCCAAGGTGATGAATCCCCTCCTCCCAATTCAGAATCAGTATCTTCTCTGCTCATTTTTCTCAGTCTATAAACTGCCAGCAGTCCAAGGATTGCCAAGGCTACAGTCACCATGGTAAGAAGTGCAATCGCCAATTTCAGCCTCCATGACCGTCTTACATTGCTGTATCTCATCATTCCCCCGCCTCCAGCACTACTCAAGAAACAAGAATCATGTCCCAAGGAGCACAAGCCTTTGTTGCCAGCCAACTCTGCTGCAGATAATTGCCTGAACAACTTGTTATCAGGGAGGTAGCCGGTGAAATTGTTGTAGGAAATGTTCAAGGAAACCAGATTCTCAAGCCCCGAAAGAGCCAATAAGTCTCCTTCAAGCTGGTTGTGGGAAAAGTCTAGTACTGAAAGTTTGTTCAAGGCGGATATCTGTGGTGGGATTACCCCGGTCAAGACATTCCAGCTTAAATTCAAGGCAATGTTAAGTGCCTGAATGTCAAACAATTCCACTGGCATGTTTCCTGAGAGCTCATTGCTGCTTAGATCAAGCAGTTGAAGGCTTGAGCAATTGCCTAGAGTTGGGGGAATCGATCCAGAGAAGGCATTCTTACTAAGAACAAGTCGGTTAAGGAAAGTAAGTTGACCATAGGTAGCTGGAATCTGACCGTTAAACTGATTCAAGGAAACATCCAAAACCTCAAGCCTACTAAGAGAAGAAAGAGAGCTAGGTAAAGTGCCACTTAGAGTGTTATTAGATAGATTCAGCATTTGCAGTGCATTGCAATTGCCTATCTCCTCAGGAACTGATCCTTTAAGATGGTTCTCCGAAAGATCAAGAAAACTAAGGTTGTCTAGATATCCTATCTCTCTTGGAATTTGTCCACTAATTTTATTGCTAACAAGTCGTACACGTATAAGAGAACTACAATTACCTATCTCAGGAGGGATAAAACCAGAAATATCATTGGAAATCAATAGAAGCTTGGTTAAATTAGTTAACCGAAAAAGGTCAGGGGGTAAACTACCAGTGAGAGAATTGTGCGATAAATCCAAAGCTTGTAGGCTTCTGCAACCAGCCAATGCAGGAGGAATGCTTCCCTCAAGCTTGTTCTGCCAAGCAAAGAAGACATTTAACTCCTTCAACTGTCCGATTTCCGGTGGAATTGACCCTGATATTTGATTAGTGTCCATTTGCAACTGTACAAGATTTGTGGCATTAGAAAGAACAGATGGGATTGAACCAGAAATGTTATTGTTACTAATCATCAACTCTTGAAGATTAGTAAGATTCCCAAAAGACCAAGGGATGCTTCCACTTAAAAAATTCAAAGAAAGATCAAGAATGACTAAACTATTACAGTTCCCTATTTCATCAGGAATTGGACCATCAATATTATTTTGCCAAAGCAGCAACTTTTCCACTTTCTGAAGCTTTCCCAACTCTGCTGGCAATGAACCTGACAGACTATTTTGGTACAAATACAAGTCAACCAGCTCTGAGCAGTTGCCTATTTCAGGTGGTATTTGGCCAGAAAGCATTGTAGTATAAATTGACAAAACTTGAAGCTTTTTCAAATTACCCAATGATGAAGGAAGAGAACCTGAAATTTTAGTGTCAGCAAGTCCCAAAACTATCAAGTTGTTGCAATTTCCAAGCTCAACTGGTATTTTCCCATCAATGTCTTTGTTCCCTCCTGCTCTTATTACTTCCAAAAATCCAAGTTTTCCCAGTTCAGCAGGAAGATTCCCACTAAGCATATTGTCAAAAATAACAAGATTTTTCAGGTTAATGCAATTGCCAACCTCTACTGGGATTTCTCCAGTCAGTTGATTGGAGTTCAAAATCAAATCTTGAAGGTTTTTCAGCTTACCTATAGTTTCTGGAATGCTACCAATAAGACTATTTGAACTGACATCAAGTGTTATAAGTGAAGTGCAATCTCCAATGTCAAGTGGGATTGTTCCAGTGAGATTAGCACCAGAAATGGTTAGTTTTTGAAGGGATTGTAGAGAGGAAAGATTGGAAGGGAAAGGAAGAGCCAACTGAATGGATTGAATATTAATTTCTGTAACAAAAAGATGAGAAGAACAAACTATATGAGACCATTTACAAGGGTTGAGGTCAGAAGGATTCCAGTTTGAGAAGTCAGTAGGAATAGGTGAAGTAGTGGAATGAAGCCAAGAAAACAGCACATGAACTTCATTGTTTGCAGCATTAGATGAAAGAGTAAAATCATGGAATAGAAGAAAAGTGAGGAAGACAAGAAGATAATGGTGATTTGGGGGGTTCAAGAATTGCCTCGACATTGGCATTTGCAATGGCATCAACGTCCAAACCACAATCTTCTTAGGTGAAATGCATTGGCTCACTCTTAGAGAAAGACTCAAAATGGGATGTTGGGTATTATAAACGCAAATCAAGTAGGGTTTATGAATATAGTAGTAACACGTAGCAGAATCTAGCTTTGCAGGGAAGCAAGAAAAGAAGAGACAAAAGAAAGAGGCAACAATAATTAGTGGAGTATTAAAGATTTGAAATGGCCACAAACAACTCCACCATCTTTTCACCTCGGGGTTCTGTGTTTACTCTGAATTATTATTAGTATAAGTACTATAATGTTAATGAAATGAATATGTAAAGGGAGCATTGAAAGATTTTTCCACGCTACAAGCAGATGCCACCATGTGTTGTTGCATTGTTTTCCTCAAAGCTCAATAGATGACATAGTTGGTCTTGCTTTGGTATCTGGGCTCAATGCCTCTCTCTCTCTCTCTCTTTCTTTCTCTCTCTCTCTCTCTCTCTTTCTACCATTTTCTTTTAAAGAAAACAAAACAAATGAGCACTTCTCTTGGAACTCAGTTATGTAGTTAAATTTGCTGAATGTCGTTTCTCCTTACTGCCATTAGCATTTTCCAACAGTGAGATGTTAGAAAACGAGGCATTTTCTTTGCAGAAAGAAAAGAACATGAAATGGTAAAATGTTTGGTTGCGTGGTAGTGCCACCCGGCGATACAATACTTTCAGGAAAAAATTATTCGTCCGCTTACACCAAATCAATAAGTGCAAAGACATACAACTTACGTATAAAGTAGGGGTTCGTTGGTCGGTACGGTACGGTATTTAGACATTTCGGTTCGGTATTTTTTGTATTCGGTTTCTTAAAATGCTATACCAATGCCGTACCTAATTAAATCGGTATGGTTTGGTTTTTCTCCTTTCGGTTTCGGTTTATTTGGTTCGGTAACTTTGGTTTATTCGGTTTGAATACTAACTAGTGCATAGAGTCATAGACTATAATATTCTTAATTAAAGTACTCAAAAGTACAAAATTAAAAACGTTTGTTGACAAAAGTTTTGTCCAAAACTAGCAAATATCAACCAAAGAGAGAAAACTATACATAAAAGAATAAATTTGATCATTAGAAATGTCTTATTACTTGCTTAGAGTTAATTGATGAACTTAGAGAACAAAAGATCACAAAATTTTAGATTTTTATATGTATGTTATAATTAATAATATGTGCATTGTGTAATATAATGTATATTTCGGTACGGTATCGGTATTTCGGTATTTCATATTAAAATACCAAATACCATACCTAACACCAATATTTTTTAAAACTTAAACCGAATACCATACCGAATACCAAAATATCGAATACTAAATATCAAAATTTTCGGTTTCGATACGGTAATTCGATATTTACCAAATTATACACGGCTGTATAAACTTTCATCAAATAACAATGATTGAGTTATATGTAGTCTTACTTTAATTTTTAACTCTTTCAAATTAATAACGCGGTTTTTGTACACCAAATGCTAGTAAATATTTTCTAGATTGTTAATGAAACAAATTTATTTAGTGTATGTTTATGTATATAATCTGGTATATATATGTAGAAAAAAAGAGGACATTGTATTAATACGTGTGTTAAACACAAACGATGAAGATGCATTTGCTCCTGCAGTGGTGCAGTTACCCATGTATGGAAAATCAAGTTCTTAGGGGTGGTTTGGTAGGAGGGATAAAGTGGGATAAGATGTAGGATTAAATTTTTACCGTATTTGTTTGGCAGCCCGTCAATAAGGATTAAATTATTCAGCCAATTAATTAAACACAGTGAAAATTTAATCCCAGACTTAATCCAGGATATCTCATCTTATCCCATCAAACTTGGGATTATTTTATCCCACGTCCTATGTCACGATCCGGATTTCCCACCCTCGAGAGTCGTGATGACGCCTACTAATGGGAGCTAGGCAAGCTAACCTTACATAATTACTACACTTTCATATTTCTTCTCTTTAACAAAATACCATACGATAATATGATAACAGCGAAATGTTAAATAAATAGGCGGAAGTCAACAGTTATATATCTTAAGACTACGTCTATTACATCTTTTACAACCTCAAATACCCAAAATCTGGTGTCACAGTGTCACAGACTGTCTAAGAGTCATTACATACAAGGTCTGAAGAAAATACAATAAACTGTTTCTGAACGAAGAAAATGAAACAGGGAATAGAGATAGAGGGAGACGCCAGGGCCTACGGACGCCTGCAGGTCTACCTTGGGTCTCCGGATGGACTGAAGGAAGCTCTCCAACTACTGTCCGAAAGCTGCTCCTGGATCTGCACACAGTGCAGAGTGTAGTATCAGCACAACCGACCCCATGTGCTGGTAAGTGCCTAGCCTAACCCCGTCGAAGTAGTGACGAGGCTAGGACCAGACTACCAAATAAACCTGTGCAGTTATATAATATACAGCGGAAAATAAAGCAGAAATAAACAAGTAAAGATGGGAGGGGGAAACATGTTTCGGGGAATGACAGGTAGAAACAGAATATCAAGAGAACTATAAAGGAATCAAAACCCAACCACTAACAAGAATAAGGAGAACAAAGGCAGAGTTCACTTTCTTTTCACATTTTTGTTGCAGGCGTGCAACCCGATCCCATTTCCTGTGCCTCGTGGTAGGCGTAACACCCGCTCCCATTTTAGTATATCTCGTGGTAGGCGTACCACCCGCTCCCATTTTATTGTATCTCGTGGTAGGCGTACCACCCCTCCTATTTCATTATATCTCGTGGTAGGCGTACCACCCGCTCCCATTTAATTATATCTCATGGTAGGCGTACCACCCGCTCCCATATAATATTGTTGCGGCGTGCAACCCGATCCATATATAATATTGTTGCGGCGTGCAACCCGATCCATATATAATATTGTTGCGGCGTGCAACCCGATCCATATATAATATTGTTGCGGCGTGCAACCCGATCCATATATTATATTTACAATTATAACGAGAGTCCCGACAAGGGATCAAAAGGTTTACCCTATCCCGGCAAGGGAAAAACAGCTATAACCAAACTTGTTACAACACCTAACTACCTCAGCTATACCCAAACTTGTTACAACACCTAACTACCTCAGCTATACCCAAACTTGTTACAACACCTAACTACCTCAGCTATACCCAAACTGGTTACAACACCTAACTACCTCAGCTATACCCATAATCCTTACCTAACACAACGAATCATCAACCTAAGTATCCGCAATATCAATTAAGAACACAATACAAGGGAACCACAACTCAACAATAGCCCGGCAAGGGGCAACATAATGATCTCTTCTCTTTCTCACTTTTACTTCACAACTCGAACCAATGCTCTAGAGTTTCAATTATCACTTATACTTTCACAATTCGTAATACAACTGGAGCCAACGCTCCTCAATGTTCATAGGTCACAATTCTTTCCACAACTTTACACAACAAATATAAATCTTCACCAAGGCGTGAATAATACAACGAAGTCATGAAAATCAAAATATAAGACTCACGGTCATGCTTGACACCAACGGATAGATACTCGTCACCATGCCTATACATCGTACTCAACAAGAAGCAAATAGCAAATAGGACACAACTCCTAATCCCTCAAGCTAAGGTTAGACCAAACACTTACCTCGATGCCACGAACACAACTCAAGATTCAATTATAGCTTTACCCCTTGATTCCACCGCCAATTCGCTCGTATCTAATCACAAATTACTTAATTACATCAATAAGTGCTAAATGAATCAACCCCAATGCATGAAAATGAGTTTTTCAAAGTTTTACCCAAAAAGTCGAAAATCGCCCCCGGGCCCACATGGTCAAAACCCCAGGTCCGAACCAAAACCCGATTACCCATTCCCCCACGAACTCAAATATATAATTTGTTTTGAAATCGGACCTCAAATCGAGGTCCAAATCCCCAATTTTTGAAAAACCTAGGTTCTACCCAAAACACCCAATTTCCCCCATGAAAATCTTTGATTTTTGGTTGAAATCATGTTAAAAGATGTTAATGATTGAAGGAAATGAGTAAAAACTAACTTACAATCGATTTGGAAGAAGACTTGTTCTTGGAAAATCGCCCAAAGGAGTTTGTGTTTTGAAAAAGATGTAAAAATGGTTCAAAATCGGCTAAGTATAAAAAAAATGCTGGTCTCAGTTATGGGAAATGCGAATAGGGATTCGCAATTGCGAACCTCGACCTGCTGCTGTGGGAATTGCGAAGTTAGGGTTCGCATTTGCAAACCCTTGAGAAATACTAGACCTTCGCATTTGCGACATAAAGGTCGCATTTGCGACATCAGGGTAATCGCATTTGCGATGACAATCCTCGCATTTGCGAGAAGGGCTGGCCTGGGCCTACTTCGCAATTGCGAAAGGCCGCTCGCATTTGCGAAGCCTGCAGGCCTGCTATACTCAGCTGTAATTTCTGCAATTTTTCTTAAGTTCAAACCTTCCCGAATCACATCCGAAACACACCCGAGCCCTCGGGGCTCCTAACCAAACACACGTACTAACTCAATAACATCATACGAGCATATTTGTGCGATCAAATCGCCAAAATAACATCATAAACATCGGATTAAACCTCAAAATCCATGAACTCTTTCAAACTTCTTAAAACATCAAATTTTTCAATTTAGGTCCGAATCACGTCAAACGACGTCCGTTTTTCACCAAATTTCACAGAAACGTCTTAAATCATATATAAGACCTGTACCAGGCGCCGGAACCAAAATACGGGCCCGATACCATCAGGTTCTAATCAAGTTTCATTTCAAAACCTTATAAACAATTTCAGAAAATAATTTCTTTCAAAAATTCATTTCTCGGGCTTGGGACCTCGGAATTCGATTCCGGGCATACGCCCAAGCCCCATATTTTCCTACGGACCCTTCGGGACTGTCAAATTACGGGTCCGGGTCCGTTTACCCAAAACGTCGACCGAAGTCAAATTAATTCATATTATAATCAAAACTTATCATTTTTCACAAATTTTCATATTTAAGCTTTCCGGCTACGCGTCCGGACTGTGCACACAAATCGAGGTGACTCTAAATGAGGTTTTCAAAGCCTCGGAGACACAGATTTTAATTTAAAGCAAGTGATGACCCAAAGGGTCATCACATCCTATATGGTATAAATTAGTCCTGGAATTATAATTCCGGAATTATTTAGTCCGCGTACCAAATGATCCCTTAGCGTAAAGGTAATTAGTAGTGAAAGGTTATTCATTTCAATTTTTTTAACCAATTTGTCAGCTTTCAGCAGTATAAAGATAGGTGATTTATCGGATTGCAATCTTTTTTATTTTTAACCAGAGAATTCGAATTGAACGGTGAAGTACCGGATAGTTAAAAATATACTACAGTATAGAATAAGAAGAGGACAGTGAGGTAAATTAAGGGGAGTGAAGGAGGACCCAGATTTTAAGGCCAAATCATGTGGCAGTAGAGTGTAGAGAGGTTCATTTTTTCAACCATACCTCTGACGACACACAACTGCTATCATGTGGAGTATGACTTTTAACATATTGTAGTAGTAATTAAGTTGGATTATTTAACAGCAATGTATGGTACATATGATTTCATATTAGGTGGTTACAATATTTACCCTTGACTATGCCCTTAAAAAGCTAAAGGTTAAAATAAATATATTAGAGAGCAAAAATTGCTGAACCTAAGCACTAACTTCTAGGACTAACCTTGGGAACATCCAACTATGGAATCTTTTGCTCTTTTTTGTTTGTTAACATCACGTTCGCCGTATCCAAACCCTATTAAATATTTTTTTCAAAAGATAGCTCTTCTTTTTCTTATTTTATAATGATAATACGCACTGATCAGTTTTAATAGCCAAAAAATAAAAAATAAAAATCAATGTATTGAAAGTTTGTTCCTAGCCAATACCTTCCTGGAAATAATCCTTATATTCTTTGAACTATACCATATCCTTTAATGATTACTTCACTAATAACGTGAAAATCCTCGTAACACTACGTCAAAGTTGTGAAATTACGGTTTGACTTGTGACATATTGATTAATGAACAGCCCCTTTGAAGAATTTGAATAACCATTTCATTTCTTGGCAAAATATTGTCAGAAAGAAAAGAGTAGTTCTCGATAAGGTACGGTGCACTTCATATTTAACTAAATATTACTATCCTATAAGACAATTGTAAATATTTCTTGATATTCTTTTAAAGAAAATTTTATAAAAAGTTTTAAAAGTATAAATAAAAATTATATATTTATATGTCGGGTTGGTTCGAGTTTTTTTTACTCAATACCAAACCTAAATCGGATTTTTAATCGGTCAAGTTTGATTTTTTGATTTGGTACAGCTTTCCGGTTCGATTTGTACGCCCCTACTTTTGACAATACTGGATATTTAGAACCCGTTTGGACATACAAAATTTTTCCTTTTTTCCAAATTTTTTTTTGAAAACAATGTTTGGTTATCAATATCTTACCAATTTTTCCAATTTTACTTGAAAACGCATTTTCAAATTTGAAAAACTGGGTCTTACCAGTTTTTCAGTCGAAAATGCATTTTCACTAGTTTTCAATTTTACAAATTTACCCTATACTTTTAAAATTTATAAAATGACCCCATCAATTATTTACCTACAACTACCCCGCATGTTTCCCCTCGACGATCAGATGAAGCTACTGCAGCGGATAATAGATCCTTTTCTTGTGACGACTACCATGTTGGTACTGGGCCTGTGAATATGAATACAAGTACTGGTAATAGCAGTGGGATGCAGACTATGTTAGAAACTGTGATATTGATTTTGCATCTTCTATATATTGAAGTAAAGCAGAATATGATACAGTTAAACAATAGCATATTTGATTGTTTATTTCAACTAGGATAATTAAATTGAGACGGTTTTGATATTTTTACAAGTTATGGGGTATACATCATATTTCATGGTTTTGCAAAAAAGAATATCCAAATATGTTGCAAAAATTATAACCAAACACAATTTCATCTTCAATTCAAATTTGAGAATTTATTTTGGAATTCATGTCCAAACGCCTACTTAGTGGTGCTCTTAGCATGTTTTTATTTATGAGAAAATCCTAGAGCAGTTCAAGTTTTCGCCAAAAAAAAGTGATCTTTGGCGAGAATCACTTGGATTATTGAGAAAGAAAATCAGAGAAGGAGGACTATCGGTGGTGGCGACTGGCGGCTAGCAAAAAGACTTCTCCGTGAGGCGGAGGAAGAGGAAGAGAGGAGAGGAGAGGAGAGAGAAAAAATGGTGCGACTAAAATCCTGCATTGAAGAGCTAATCACGCTATTAGGAGTCGGGAAAATATATGCAAATTGAAACAAAAAATCCAGTTAGTTTTGATAATTACCAAATTCTAGTTAAACCGAAAAATCCAATTTTTCCATTCTTCTTCCTTTTTTTCTCCATCTTTTTTTTTTTCACACTCCCTTTTCTTTTTCCTCAAAAAAAAAAAAAAAACTAAAAAAAACGAATGGAAGAAATTAAAGTAACATCATTGTTTAGAATTTTTAGTTAGAGTCTTAGTAAA
>NW_017670332.1:121669-125896 GCF_001879085.1 Nicotiana attenuata
TTTACTACACCTTTACCTTTTTACCTTTACTAAAACTAAAAAAAAAAAAAAAAAAAGATGGAGAAATTAAAGAACATCATTGTTGAATTTTGTAGAGCTTGAAATTTTTTGTTAAAGAAGATAAAGTATATCTAATGATTTTTGAAGGTTTTGATTAAATCTGACCATTGAAAATTATCAAAATTTGTATTAGAAGGTTTGAAGCAAAAACATGCAGTTGAACTTCTACACATCAAGTCATGATGATCCGTCTGGATTTGGTGGCCAAATTTGAAAATCGTCAAGAATTGATAGCCATATTCTGGCGACCCGTCAGATCTTGTGACGATTCAAGTTTTATCAATCAGTTTCTACTAATTCTTCTGCAAATCATCAATTTACGCAAAAAAAATAAAATAAAATTAACGATTTTAAAAATACAGATAACATTTAAAGCTAGCAACTTAGGGGGACAACCAACGCAATTTTGTGAGTTGCTCCCATCATTATCAACAAAATAAGTCATTTTATTGGTGTAAGGAGATTGGAAACTCTTGCGTCACGCAAAAAAAAGGGATATCCATTCCTTGCTCATAATATAATAAATGATTCTGGATTTAAGTTTGTAATGTGGCGTTGCCACAGAGTATATGGCTTACACAAGAGCAAAGGCGGATTCACCATGCAAGTGCAACTATCTGGCTATATATATATTTATTTATTATTATATAGAAAAGGAAAGATGGTTGACCAAGGGCATATATGTCATTTCATAAAAATTCCATATTTGCATTTTTTAAATACAAAATACACATGGACCTCACATTCCTCTAGCCACAACTCTTCTTTAAATGCACAATGCATGTGTTGATTAGACTATTTGTGCAGTGCAAATGCTCATTTCCACTCTTTTTCTCATTTTGGAAAAATATTAATTTTGTTTTATTCAAATAGAAATTTCCATAGAGAAAATAAAATTAATTTTTAAATAATACAACAACAAAAAGAAGTATCGATATTTACAAGATTTTCATATTTAACCGTACTATCTTAAAGCAATTTGAAAATAAAAATTAAATGTTTTTCATCTATCCATACTATTTGAAGACGATTTCAAACTAAATACTTTTATATTCAAAAGTAATTTTAAAAATATAGCTTGTTAAACCTCAAAAGTTAATTAACTAAACACCAACAAATAATAATTTTAATAAAATTGCAATGTTGGACCCGTATACGGGCCTTTCCTCGTCTAGTGTTATATATATATATATATATATATATATATATATATATATATATATATATATATAACATATACTACATGTGTATAGTTGAGTGATTTTAAAAAGTTATATATAAGGTGACAAATGAGTGCAGTTATCCACTAATTTACATCTTTGAATTCACCTCTAGTGCTATGTGTCTACCCAAGTGTTCTTCCGTTTCCCTGCCATCCCCAATATATTACTCGACATGCAACCGTTTCGTTTTTAAGCTAAACCACATTCTGTCTATTTTGTCGGCTTCTAAGGTTTTTGCACATTTATATAAATTGTTACTATTTATCTTCTTAAATATCTCACTCAATTACACTACGTTAATTTGAATAGTAAGAGGTAGATTAGTTAATTAAAAAAAAAAAAAAAGTAGACCGTCCGTCTCATTGAATGTTGTGTTTTGAGTATCAATTAATAGACTAATACGAAGAAGGTTTTGCTAATTTGGTATTTCACATCATAGTCCAAAGATTTGGAATAAACACGAGCATGAGTAAGTTATACTTCTATATATAATATGCAAGATCTTCCTACGGAATAATAGAAATACAACTAGAAAAATCGTATTAATTAGTCCATCAGATTTTGAATACCGATTGGAAGGAGGACAAAAGAGGTATGAAGTGCAAAGGAAACATGTCTGGTTAAAACAATACATTGGGCTTGTTTGCTTTCTGTTGGGCCAATATTATGACTTGCACATACAATACAGCAGCTTTTAGTGTTTCTTTCATACTGCTTTTCTTTCTTCCAAACAAGACCGAAATTATTATCTTCTTTGTGTATGAGGTTAGAAAGCATTTTTAAACTATATATACGGTAGAAGTGCACTTGAATTCACCCTAGATAAAAGTAGAAATTAAGTTTTAACTACGTGGAGTTAGTATTTTGATGATATAACAATAATGCAGATTAGTTAGTGTTAGGACCGAAAAAAAGTCAGGTGTCAGCAAACCTTCAACGACGATAAATCAGACAATAAAAGAAAAATCTACCAAAAGAGACACAAACATTTAACGTGGTTCGATCACTGACCTACGTCCACGGCGGAGATGAGCAATCCACTATAATAAAAAAAGAGTACAAAATATCGAGAGAACAACCTCACGAAGAGGCAAACACAAGTGACACACTAACACGTGTCCCATAAAGTTCTCCCCCTAATCAAGACTCTCAAGCCCCCTATGGTTACATTGTGGATGCTACTGAACGAGAAAGAAGAATCCTGAATTTATAGAAGTTCAAACCTTTTCCTACAAGAAAAATGACTAGCCAAATATGAAAGACTTATATTTTCCATCTAGGAAAAGAAAAACCCTATTATGGTAAAATGTTGTCCTTTCCTTCATGAGATAGAAAAACCAAATATGGTAAGAAAATCAGGACAACACCTAACAGTTAGCTAGGACTCGTCATGCTCTGTTTCAAAAACAAAATCAAAGGTTGAACTATATTCTAAGTTAGTTCTACAAGTTCTAACTTTAGTACATTATCTTGAAGTTTTGTTTTTTCAGTTTAAACTTTAGCACTTTGTGTTCAAAAGTTTATAATTTTTTACTTTGAACTTTAGGATATTATGTACTGATGTTAAATTATTCAGTTCAAACTTCCAGACTTTGAGTTCTCAAGTTTTATCTATAGGTTCAAATTTTAGGATATTGTGTTCTAAATTTAAGTATTTTCAGTTCAAACTTTCAGGATTCTGAATCCTAAAGTTCTATTTTTTAATTCAAACTTTAGGAAATTATGTCCTAAAATTAAAAAACTTCAATTCAAACTTTAGGACATTGTGTCCTAGATTTAAGTCTTTTCAGTTCAAACTTAATGATATTGTATCTTTAAATTTAAATTTTTCTGTTTAAACTTCAAGACAGTATGTCATTGAGTTATACTTTTTCAGTTTAAACTTAAGAATATTGAGATGAAGTTTGATTTAGTATCCTGAAATTTAATATTTTCAGCTCAAATTATTGTCCCAACTTAATTCTTGTTATAAGTTTATATAATTGCTCAAACTTCATAAGAAATAGCCTTCACGTTAACGATTAACTTTGGCATTTTCAAAGCAGTTCCTTTTTGTGCTTAGGGATTTTTGGCAACGACCGTACCCACTTGCGAATTGAAAGCCATTAATGCTGCACAGGCTATTGGATATAAAGTTCTTAACTCCTTCGGCTGCTTCTCCCATAAGTAGAAAAACTGCTTTTGTTGCTCCTCAGAAGTATTTTTTTTATTTTGGCCAAATACCTTAAATTTTTTAAAAATACTTTTTTGACCTCCTAAAAGCTTGGCTAAACAGGCTCTAAGCAGTAAACATAGAATGCTTGCCACTTTATATTCAAAGAGAAAAAAAATGGAGATTACTAGAAAGGGTAAAGCCAACTTCATATATCGTAACAACTTCGAAAAAGGGCCAAATATATCCGTGTACTATCAGAAAAAATCTATATGTATCATTCGTTATACGTTGAGTCTATATATACCCCCTGTCGTTATATTATTGGTTCAAATATACCCCTTTCGATTAAGTTCGTCCAAAGTGGACATCTAATCTTACGTGGCACTGACATTTGATGAGGTGGATGTCACATGGCTTACCACCTCAGCGTCGCTAACCCATTTTATCCCTCCCTTCTATTTATTTTTTGCACCACTAAAATTTTCTTTCCCTCCACCACTATTGCCACCATTACTGCTATCATGAAAAATATTGTATTTCAAATTTTAGTATCTTATATATGAATTAGGGGCATTGAGGTGGCATGCCATGTGGCATCCACCTCATCAATATCAGTGCCACGTAAATGTCATGGGCGGCTTTCCAGCCATGCCCCATGACCCCTTGGGCGCGCCCCGTGGCGTCCTAGCGAACCTCCCAATGCCTAGCGCCACGGACGGCCCCGTGGTCTTGGCCGCGCCAAGTGACAAGCGCGCAGGTGCCTCTGTCGCCCCACCGATATCCCTCGCG
>NW_017670332.1:140741-166571 GCF_001879085.1 Nicotiana attenuata
AGGACCAAGTGTCCTTAACTTTTGAACTTGGAATTCAAAGTTCAGGACCAAGTGTCCTTAACTTTTGAACTTGGAATTCAAAGTTAAGGACCAAGTGTCCTTAACTTTTGAACTTGGAATTCAAAGTTAAGGACCAAGTGTCCTTAACTTTTGAACTTGGAACTCAAAGTTAAGGACCAAGTGTCCTTAACTTTTGAACTTGGAATTCAAAGTTAAGGACCAAGTGTCCTTAACTTTTGAACTTGGAATTCAAAGTTCAGGACCAAGTGTCCTTAACTTTTGAACTTGGAACTCAAACTTCAGGACCAAGTGTCCTTAACTTTTGAACTTGGAATTCAAAGTTCAGGACCATGTGTCCTTAACTTTTGAACTTGGAATTCAAAGTTAAGGACCAAGTGTCCTTAACTTTTTGAACTTGGAAATCAAAGTTAAGGACCAAGTGTCCTTAACTTTTGAACTTGGAAATCAAAGTTAAGGACCAAGTTTCCTCTTCTTTTGAACTTGGAATTCAAAGTTATGGACCAAGTGTCCTTAACTTTTAAACTTGGAACTCTAAGTTAAGGACTGCCTGTCCTTAAATTTTGAACTTGAATCTCAAAAGAAACAAAAAGCACGTAAGCGCAAAGAAACTTTGAAAATTGAGGACATTTGCTCAAATAAAAACAATCTAAATGAATCCAATTTATAGCAAAAACTTAAAAGAGTAGATAAACATAAGTGGATATATCTACTATTCTCTATGCTTCCTTGAAAATGGATGGACTGCCGGAGAATATATACAAGCTGTTCTATTATGACCAATTCTTCTACAACGACCACATTTGAATGTTATTTTTGATGACTCGGTAGCTGGAATATGCCTTTTCTTTTGCCTTCTACCTGGTGGCACTTTGAAATCTGGAGGTTTAATAATTTGTGTCTTAACACTCTCTGGTACAATCCAAGAATCAATATGTCCTACAGAATGTATTTGTCTTTCATATGTTTTCAGCCAAGATTCCTTTAAGTACCAGTGCGAGCAAAAGTTGGACTTCTTGATGTTTCTCTTCTCGATAGCTGCAATTGCATGTATGCATGGTAANCAACTGAGTTTTCAATTCACAAAGAGCTCTAGTACCACAAAAGCGCTTTTGAAACTGTTACCGGACAGCAGCCGCTACTCCCACACACTGTGAATGCACCAAACATAGCTAAATCTCCTCGAGCTACCAGCTTCTCAAAAGAGTGGAAGCGGAATTTGGAGATAGTGCGGAGCTACCTTGTCAAAGCCCAAAAGCGGATGAAGAGGCATGCTGATCAGAATCGTCGCTTTGTTGAATATCAAGTAGGAGACAAAGTGATGGTCAAAATTCCAAAGCGGTACTTATTTGCAGGGGTCCATGACCCTCGCCTATTGCAAAAATACATTGGACCATTGTCCATTGAGAAGCGTATTGGGAAGGTTGCATACCGGGTGGATACCCCAGCTTGGTGGAAAATTCATCCTGTCTTCCATGTCAGTCTCCTGAAACCTTTTCGGGAAGACACGGAGGATCCTTCGAGGAGCCAGCTCACAATACCCAGTATTCGAGGTCCCAATTCAACCGGGAAAAGGCGTGTTGAAGCTATCCTTGATGACAGAGTGATTCATGCCTCAAGGAAAGATCACCAAGAATTTTTGGTGAAATGGCAGGACTGTGATGCAGAAGAGAATACTTGGGAGAGGGGAACAAACCTCAAAGCCTACAAGAGCCTCATTGAAGATTATTTTGCAAGGAAGGCGCCGAGGACGTCGCCAACTCAGGTGGGGGAGAATGTCATGGGCGGCTTTCCAGCCATGCCCCATGACCCCTTGGGCGCGCCCCGTGGCGTCCTAGCGAACCTCCCAATGCCTAGCGCCACGGACGGCCCCGTGGTCTTGGCCGCGCCAAGTGACAAGCGCGCAGGTGCCTCTGTCGCCCCACCGATATCCCTCGCGCGCGCCATGCCGCAGGCAGAAGCCAACAGCGCCGCGCGCGCAGGCCGTGATGCCAAAGACACTGCTGCTGACAACGGACCTGCTGCTGCCTTATAGAAAACTAAGTCATTTTCATTGTAAATATAGAGTAGTTTATTTCATGCACTTCCATTATGTTTCTCTAGCTTAATTAGGTCTACTCCTGTAACTTTGGTTTATTTTTTTTAAGTACTATTAGGGGGGATCAAGCAATCAAAACTTTCTAGCAAGCAAGCAATTCTCTGTACTGGCGTCTCTCCCCCTCGACACCGCGTGGCTTTTCTGTAATAGCTTTCATTAATGCAATCAAGCTTTCTTTCATTCTGAATTCTCATTTCTGTTCTCTCAATTTCTCTTGACATTGGTTTTCCCGTACGGCACTGACAATCTCGTCTAGCGTACGGAGGGGACCTCAGTTGGCGGACAGCAACTGGACTGACATCAGTTGCCTAGCCGTACGTCGCCCTTCCAAGGAATCTCAGGAATGCGCCGCGTATCAGATTGGATGTCCATATAGGACAAACTTAACAAAATAAAGGTACGTATATTTAAACCAGTAGTATTACGGCAGAGGTATATTTGAACCCAAAATATAGCGAAAGGTATATTTAAATCTTTTTTGATAATATATAGGTATATTTGACCCTTTGCCGTAACAACTTAGATAAAAGAAGAGGGGAAAAAAGGCAGCAGGTAGAATAAGAAGAAGCACGTTAGAAGACTATTGTATAGAGGGTATCACTTTCCAAATTTTATTTACAAGAGTTGCTTAACTCTAAATAGTAGGATTAAAGATTAGATTATCTGTGCACTTCGCCCTGCCCACACTCCACAACTCGAAACCTCAATCAGGTCCTTTTCTTTTACCGAGCTCAATCAACTCCTTGACTAGCTACTATAACTTCATGCAAATAAATTTGGAAAAGAAACATTCTAAATTTTAAATTTTCTCCTATTGAAGGAATTTCTTTTAAAGCAAATCTGAACCTATAAGGAAAATGAACGTGTTTATGCCCCTTTTCTATCAAGTTACAAACTAGGAAATCTTGTGGTTGATTACTCTTTAAACAATTAAAGTAACATAAAAAGATAGCATAGAGGCGAATTATATAATTTTCTTTGATGGCGTCGATAGTTTGATAAAAGTTGGAGTAGAGACTTCTCTTTCAAGATTCTAACAATCATTAATTTGGAACTGAAATGTTAAAAATGTGAAATAATTTATATTTTGTTATAAATAGAATTCTATTTATGGTGAATGTCCATATTTAGAGAGATTCTAGGGTTTATTACTTGGTGGCTAAGTCAACCTCTCCCTATAAATAGAGGGTTCTATTCCATTGTAATTCATCCCAAAATTCAATAAGAATTCCTTCTCTCTTTTTCTTTGCAATACTCTTCTTCTTCTTTTATTGTTTCATAGCATATTTTAAAATTTATTGTGCTTTCTTAGGATGGAGAGAGAACCAAAACGAAAAAACATGGCCGGGAGAGGGGCGGAAATATTAAATTAGTACGATTACTTTGTCTTGTCATCTTGTACTTATTTTTTAATTCTTTCAACCGGGTAAATATATAGAATATCAAGGAGAGTCTCAAATACATAAGGGTATCGAATTAGGTTTGAGTGTTGACATATGAAAGTTCCTCAGATATACGGTCAAAACCACTAGTTTGTAGCCGATGTAGCCCAACTTTAATGTATTGAAAAATGTAAAAATGGCGTGCGGTAGCCACTAAATAAGGCGGTGTTTATTTTTTATCCACCAATTCTAATGCTGAGCAAAAATAGTCGCTACTCTATTAAAATTATTTTGAAAAGACAGTTTTACCCTTTCTTCTATTCTTATATTCCCAAACCCTTATTTTATACGTTCAGAGGCAAAATTTGAGAGCCAAACTCAGTATCAGTATCGTTCCTTGCATGCAAATCATTGTTCGATTTTGTTCCTGCCCAGTGATTCTCTGCGTATAGTTTGTTGCACTTAATCTCTTCTCCTTTGTCATCTTCTCTACATCGAACCAGCGAACTGGTATGTTTGTTATTTTGCTTTTATGCATTTTTCTTTTTGTATAACTGTAATCGCGATCAATGCTGTGTTTGACATCAAGTATGTGTGAAATTTCAAAAATAATGATTATAACTTGATTCAATGTGGAATAAGGAGCGAATTTTTGTGAGGAAGTTATTCAGAATTTTTTTGTATTGGAATGTGTTTGTGGTTCAATCAATATATTTGATTATGTAAGGATATTCATAAAAATAGTCGTACGAATTCATAAGCTAACTGTGTTTATGAATTTTTAGTTAATTGTGCTTCTATAAAAGTTAAGGACCAAGTGTCCTTAACTTTTGACCTTGGAAGTCGAAGTTCAGGACCATGTCTCCTTAACTTTTGAACTTGGAACTCAAACTTCAGGACCAAGTGTCCTTAACTTTTGAGCTTGTAAGTCAAAGTACAGGACCAAGTGTCCTTAACTTTTGAACTTGTAAGTCTAAGTTCAGGACCATGTGTCCTTAACTTTTGAACTTGAAACTTGAAGTTCAGGACCAAGTGTCCTTAACTTTTGAACTTGTAACTGTAAGTTCAGGACCAAGTGTCCTTAACATTTGAAGTTGGAACTCAAACTTCAGGACCAAGTGTCATTAACTTTTGAACTGGTAAGTCAAAATTCAGGACCAAGTGTCCTTAACTTTTGAACTTTAAACTTGAAGTTCAGGACCAAGTGTCCTTAACTTTTGAACTTGTAACTGTAAGTTAAGGACCTATTGTCCTTAACTTTAAGATGCATTTACTTAGGTCCTGGATTTTANGTCCTGGATTTTTAGTCCTTAATTTTTTATGTTCTTTTTCCTTCTTTATAGTGTGCTAATGGAAGGAGATCGTGTTTTCGAGTTTGATGTTTGGCGTAATTCGATGAGCTATTGGAAAGGAGATTTACAGTATAAGAAAACAATAAAAAGTTTGTTGTTGAACACCCAATGGAAGAAGTTGAGGGATGGTATTTTCGGAAACTTTTTCCGATTACAAAGTGTGAAGTTCTGTGGTAAACTTATTCATTGTGTGTTGCTTTCAGAAATTGTAAGCAATGACCCTAATTCAATGACATTCAAGGTTTTTGACCATGAAGTAAAGTTTACACGTGAAGCGTTTCATATAATTACTGGTTTAAAATGTTCTTCTTCAGTGGACTTCATAGTTTTGCGTGAAAAAGAGAATAGGCTTTCGAAAGTCTACTTCCCTGGAAAAGATAGAATTGAGTTAGGCGATTTGTTTGATTTTATTACTAGTCACCCAGACGGTACAGCTGCATCATTTGTAGGTAGCGATGATGATGCGGTAAAGTTGGCAACAATTTATGTTGTTGAATCTGTTTTGATGGGGAAGCGGAAGAATCAGAATGTGTCCGAGCAGCTAATGAAAATTGTAGATGACGATGAACTCTGCTCTTCTTTCAATTGGGGCTCTCTTTGTTATGAAACGTTTGTAAAATCATTAAAGAGTTGTTTGAAGCCCAATGATAATGAGAATGAGAAAGAGAAAGAGAAAGAGAAAGAGAAAGACAAGGACAGTTATATTATACTTGTCTTCCTTTTCGCTTTTTGTGTTTGGATTATGAAAGTATTCCCAATTTTCCAGGAAAAACAATTTGTGAACTTCAGAGAATGTGGGTTTCCTCGGATGTTATGTTATTCAGATATGAAATCTCCACAATATGATTCTCTGTGTAAAAAATACTTCCATAATGAAAATGTAAATTAATCTGATTACAAGCTATTTTTTTGTTTATGTCTTTTAGTTCTGAAAACTTACATTTTTTTTCTTATATAATAGGTGTATAAGTTGATCGAGGTGGCACCATTTGTTTCTATTGAAGAAGATGCGGAGCCTGTTAGTGTGCATGAGCCATTGTCTCAAGATCAAAGTTCAATGCCTTCCTCCTCACAATTTGATGAAGCCTTGCTTAAGGAAATTATTAAAGTAGGTTTTCTGTCTTTGAATAGCATTAGTTTTTTATTTGATTATTTTTGCTTAAGAGACTTTTTTGTTTTTATGGTTTTTGATTCAGAGTTTATCGAATAAGTTTAAAAAGGATATGCACGCAGAGTTACTAGAAAAAAAATCAGAAAATAGCTATATCAGAAAAAAACATTCAAAATGACATCAAGGTAATATCATTTATTTCAGAGCTTGTAACTCTAAGTTAAGGACACCATGTCCTTAACTTTTGAGCTTGTTAGTCTAAGTTCAGAACCAAGTGTCCTTAACTTTTGAACTTGAAACTTGAAGTTCAGGACCAAGTGTCCTTAACTTTTGAACTTGGAACTCAAAGTTAAGGACCAAGTGTCCTTAACTTTTGAACTTGGAACTCAAACTTCAGGACCAAGTGTCCTTAACTTTCGAACTTGTAACTCTAAGTTAAGGACCAAGTGTCCTTATCTTTTGAACTTGGAACTCTAAGTTAAAGACTGACTGTCCTTAACTTTTGAACTTGGAACTCAAAGTTAAGGACTGCCTCTCCTTAACTTTTTACCTTGTAACTTGAAGTTTAGGACTACCTGTTGCGGCCAAACGCACACGCAAGTATACGCGGTCGTAAGGTAATAAAGTGACTAAAAGTCGGATGTCGATCCCACGAGGAATTGTGATTAACTATAAACTAAATTAGACTATCCTAATTATCTAAACAAGAATTAAACCTAGAAGTATTTGGTTCTAAACTAATTAAATAAATAATATAAATAATGAACTTTTAACAGAGAGAAAGAGTAGATTTTTATGATATCAATGTAATGAAAACGATGTAGGGTTATGGGCTATCTAACATTCCTATTGTATTCTTCAATTGAATTGACTAACTAATTTATCGAGTTTATTGGTTGACAGGGTTAATATTGCTCATAAGAATCTGTCGAGTTCTTACTCGCCTATTCAAGCTAACCTAACGCCTATATGTCTATGGAGTTAGAATCAACAAGAACGCATTTATAATTCCTGTAAATCAACCAAGCAAGGCAATTAGATATATGTCTATCCTAACCGCGAATCCGTTCCCCGATGCCTAGGTTCAAGAACTTGCTCTACTCAATCCTATATGCAATCTAGAATTCCCACTTTCGAGTTCAACTCTAGATTCGTAGATAGTATTCAATTGGTGATCAAGCAATCAAATAATTAAGTGTAGGATTAAATAAATAAATTAATATTATAAACTAAGAAATCAAAATCAATATCCGAATAACAATAGTCATGAAAGAACCACAACCCTAGAACGTGAAGCTTAGCTCCACCTAGACATGGTATCCAAACAACAAAGCATACAAAGAAACATAAAAAGACTAAGTTGGTGGAAGAAAAGATGAAACCCGGTCTCCACGGCGGCTCTGTGCTTGTGTTTTCCTCTCAAAAACGTCCTCCTTCCTTCAAAATACCGTTTTTCCATGTATATATACCAAGTAGGGTTGGGACCAAATAATTATACCTTCTCCAATGTGAAAAAGGACATTTTTCCCGGGTGACTAGCGCGAGTTCGCGCATCCTTCGCGCATGACTTCGCGCATGACTTCTGACATTCTGCCTCCAACTCCTTAACTCGCGCGACTTCGCGCTAACTTCACGCGTTCGCGCATTTTTCACCCTGTTCCGTTCCGAATTTGGAAAAACGTAAAACATGAAAGTTGTATCCCTTTGAGTTATTTTTGGAACCATATATTGTGGAGCTAAAATGGAGTTCTGAGCAAAAAGTTATATCTATTTTACTAGACAGTGTGCAATATGCCTACTGGAGTCTTCGTTCGCTCTAACTATCACCCGTTGACCCCCAAACACGATCCCGGCTTAATTTCTTGAACTTTTACTCAGACTTCAAAGCTCCAAATCACTTGAATTCATTCCATAACATCTACATAGCTCGGAATCACTCCTACAAGGCATAAAACACACCATTAGTGCAAAACACTAGCGATTAAAGCTCAAACTCAATTAAGGGGCAGTAAATTAGAGTGTAATAAGCGACTAAAATACGTAATTATAGCCTATCATCAACACCCCACACTTAAACGTTGCTCGTCCTCGAGTCAACCAAAAATTTACTCTATCTATGAGCACTTAACATATTCGAAGCACACTACACCAATGATTATGGTTGATAGCAACAATTAAACTCTAGCATATGCAATCATCATACACTTCCCTTTACTTATGTCATTCTTCAAAAATATTCAAACAAAGACAATATGCTCACAACAATCCTAGCCTCAAAAATCGACTCAATGTCACAATGCACTTATGGCTTGAATACCCAACGTCGTAGAAAAGTCTAATAATGTTACCTATCCCTCATGAAGCCATGTACCCTCACAACAAGAACAAGAGAATACGTTGAACCCACACAATCAAATCTCATGATCAAATATAGTTTAAAGACTCATATGTATCAAAGAAAATCTCTCACTCTCACAAAGAAGTCACATGCATGTAATTGGTACCATAGGCTTGCCCATAATGTAAATCTCTACTAATGTAGGCTCGCTCGATCTAAAATTAATTAGGACTTTTTCATGGTTGTAATGTGGGCTAAGGGACGGGTAGGATATATTTAGGAATAGTGACTAACCCTCGTAAGCACTTTAACACACCACATAATCAACTTTAAGCGCAAATTCTTCAATCCACTTCACTTTCACAAACAATATCACCCCACAAATACTCCCTTCTTCTTTAATTTATACCCACTAGCAGGAACAAGACAACGATGTATTCATCTCTCTCTCTCTTTTTTTTTTTCCAGTTTATTCTTCTTTTCACTCAATTTCCGCTAGTGGTGTATTAGTTTACAAAACAAGTGCACCTTTCATCCTTTTATTGGTTCCACTCAAAAGCCACCCCACGCTAGTCCCTTCTTACTTCTTTTAGCGCTCATCTCACAATTAAAGTGCTTTAAGAGGAAAAGGATCAAAAATATCAATTAAGAATAAAAAGGATATAGGCTTGTAATGTGGGTGCCAAATAAAAGTCTATAGGCTCAAAAGGTTTAACTAGGGATAGATTTTATTTGTGGTAAGCAATTAAGCTCAAAAAGATCAAAGAAAGCCTAAAATCATTTTTCAAACCGAAATCACCTAAAATTTCGCTTCAACTCACATACCGGGCAAGTTCTAGACACAAGTACAATACATAGACTATACAAAAACCTCACCACACATGGCACATGACTCACTAAGGACGGTCTCATTCCGACTCTCAAACAAATGCAAGTATTCACGGAGTCACGAGATATTAAGCATTAAGCACAAAGTGAACATAAGTCAAGAAAACGAGACATAGGCATCACAAGACATGCTATCCAACTAAGCAAGGCATCATCAATAATTTCAAATCATAGGGAAGATACTACACATGCCAAAGCCTAAATATGTTACTATCAAACAAGTCAAGGGCGCCTAGGTTCATCATTATTCCCCCTTTTATTCCCTAAATTCTAATCTACTCTAAAAAAAAAAATTACTACTACCCGGTTCAAACTACATCCCATGGAAAAGAACCGTTGCACAAAAAAAAACCATGGGGGATTATTGCTACCTAAAGAAAGCTAAAAGACATATTTTTGTATTTTTTTTTGTTTAGACTTTTATCCCTCAAGAAAGCTGTCCATAAAATCCATCGTCGGAAAAAGTCCAAATTTTTCAATTTTTTTTTCCTTTTTTTTTTTAAAAAAAAATTACTACACTAAGAACCAGTACTATAACTAAGCTAACATAGCACAGAAAATCACCCAGACAATCTCCTCACCCCACACTTAAAATTTTGCAATGTCCTCAATGCACACTAAAAATAACAAGAGGGTAAAAGAGACTCCCTGGTAGGCCAAAGGCCGAAGCATTAGCAGCTCACGGGATACTCAGACTTCTCCCACGTATGATCCCTTGTGCGGGTACCTCACACTCAGTTTCAAACACATGCTCGCTTTTGCACTCGCCTATTGGCTTTGACTCCATGCTCTTACTCCTACAAAATACAAAAATAATACTACAAAAAAAATAATACAATAAAAAAATGTAACACAATAAAATATAAAAAAAAAAGTAAACAAAAAAACAAAAGAAAAAAAAATGGAATTGGGTTGCCTCCCAACAAGCGCTTGATTTAACGTCGCGGCACGACGCCATCACTTTCACCACTTTTCCTTCCACTTTGAGGATATTTATTCCCCCCCCAATTTTGCATCAATTTTTCTATCACGTTCATGAGGCGATGGTGTGAAAATAAAGGAACCAAGCAATAGATATCGCATCTTGCACTTCTTGGCCCTTAAGTGAGGAATGTCGTTTTGTCTCCTTGGCATCGCAAATTTCAGAATATAAACACTTTGTTCCTCATCCATTGACTCCTCTATATGTTCGAATGGATCAATTCCCATGTCACCAACCAAACACAATGTTGAAAAATATTTAGAATGAGGTCCAATACGCTCTAACTCCAAAATTGTATTATTTTTGACATCCTCAATTTCGCACTCTTCGTCAACCTTGGCATCATTAATAATATTTTGGTCTAATAATTGGTATTCTCGTTTTAGCTCCTCAATTTGGTCTAGAAGATCTTTTTCAGTTTCACACAACTTATCACTAAATTGTTGGGCGTTACATGCATCAACCTTTGCACTCATATCTGCATCCAAGTCGTGAATAACAGTGCCAAATTTTTCGATCTCTTGTCCCAGTTTAGCTCTTCCTTCTATTAGGTCTTGTATCCCATCTGTAATTTTCTCACGTTGAGCCTCATATATTTCCAATCTTTCAGCTTGTTCCACAAGCCAAGTTTGACTCAAAATCTCCTCTTTTTCAAAATTTTCCTCTTGTTGGTGCTCGCTCTCTTCATTTAATTCTTCCATACTGGCCTTCATTCTTGTGATTGCTGCCCTCATTCTTTTCATATCTTTTCTAAGTTCATCATGTTGCTCTGCTACTTGCCTCAGAATATCCCTAAAATATGCATCACGTTCCATATCCTGTACTTCATTGCCCCTATCAAACTCACAAACATTATAAGAAAGATAAGATCTCTCAGAAGGATAATAAGAATTAGGACAACCATCCCAATGGCCATCTTGACCACCACATATATGACAAATATTCCACTCAAAGGATTGAGATTATGCGCACAACTCGCTTCCGGGAACATTCTGACAATTTTTCCACCAGTGAGGTCCTCCACAATATGGACAAGGATCATCATAATAAGAATAACCAATATTCGACCAATTCTCATTCCAAGAAGCCATGTCAACAAAGATAATAAAATATTAAACTAAGATAAAATTAAAAAGAAACTTGAATAGACAAAAAGTAAAAATCTAACCTAGTAGACTAGTTAATTTCTAAGTCCCCGGCAACGGCGCCAAAAACTTGTTGCGGCCAAACGCACACGCAAGTATACGCGGTCGTCAAGTAGTAAAGTGACTAAAAGTCGGATGTCGATCCCAGGAGGACTTGTGATTAACTATAAACTAAATTAGACTATCCTAATTATCTATACAAGAATTAAACCTAGAAGTATTTGGTTCTAAACTAATTAAATAAAGAATATAAATAATAAACTTTTAACAGAGAGAAAGAGCAGAATTTTATGATATCAATGTAATGAAAATGATCTAGGGTTATGGGCTATCTAACATTCCTATTGTATTCTTTAATTGAATTGACTAACTAATTTATCGAGTTTATTGGTTGACAGGGTTAATATTGCTCATAAGAATCTGTCGAGTTCTTACTCGCCTATTCAAGCTAACCTAACGCCTATATGTCTATGGAGTGAGAATCAACAAGAACGCATTTATAATTCCTGTAAATCAACCAAGCAAGGCAATTAGGTATATGTCTATCCTAACCGCGAATCCGTTCCCCGATGCCCAGGTTCAAGAACTTGCTCTACTCAATCCTATATGCAATCTAGAATTCCCACTTTCGAGTTCAACTCTAGATTCATAGATAGTATTTAATTGGTGATCAAGCAATCAAATAATTAAGTGCAGGATTAAATAAATAAACCAATATTATAAACTAAGAAATCAAAATCAATATCCGAACAACAATAGTCATGAAAGAACCACAATCCTAGAACGTGAAGCTTATATCCACATAGACATGGTAGCCAAACAACAAATCATACAAAGAAACATAAAAAAACTAAGTTGGTGGAAGAAAAGATGAAACCCGGCCTCCACGGCGGCTCTGTGCTTGTGTTTTCCTCTCAAAAACGTCCTCCTCCCTTCAAAATACCGTTTTTCCATGTATATATACCAAGTAGGGTTGGGACCAAAAAATTATACCTTCTCCAATGTGAAAAAGGACATTTTTCCCGGGTTTCTAGCGCAAGCTTGCGCATCCTTCGCGCATGACTTATGACATTCTGCCTCCAGCTCCTTAACTCGCGCGACTTAGCGCTAACTTCGCGCGTTCGCGCATTTTTCACTCTGTTCCATTCCGAATTTAGAAAAACGTAAAAATGAAAGTTGTATCCCTTTGAGTTAGCTTTCTAACCATATATTGTGGAGCTAAAATGGAGTTCTAAGCAAAAAGTTATATCTATTTTACTAGACAATGCGCAATATGCCTACTGGAGTCTTCGTTCGCTCTAACTATCATCCGTTGACCCCCAAACACGACCCCGGCTTAATTTCTTGAACTTTTACTCAGACTTCAAAGCTCCAAATCACTTGAATTCATTCCATAACATCTACATAGCTCAGAATCACTCCTACAAGGCATAAAACACACCATTAGTGCAAAACACTAGCGATTAAAGCTCAAACTCAATTAAAGTGCAGTAAATTAGAGTGTAATAAGCGACTAAAATACGTAATTATAGCCTATCATCACTACCTGTCCTTAACTTTTTAACTTAATTTCTTTCACAGTATTTAAAAGAAAACCTAGGATCAAAGATTGATACATTGTTGAAGATTCTTGTCAAACCTGATGAAAGGAACATAGAGAGAGAATCTAGTGTTCCAAGTAGTAAAGATGCAGTTGATCATCATTGTGATGGTATAGAACCTACTGTTCCAATTAACAAAGATACAGGTGATGATCAATGTGATGATACCGATGTGCATGCAGAAAATCATTACAAAAGCGATTATAGAGATGCGCATCTAGAAAATAAAATTGATATTGGCACTGTAACTGGGAAAGGTTAGATATAGATTTTGAATTTGTTGTCATTAAAATTTATATTCAATAGCATAATATATATAAACTTTTTTGTGATTAAAAATATGTGTAGAATCTATTGATGGAGTGGAAGTTCAAGATGCAGTAGAATGTCAAGACCAGGAAAATCCAAAAAAGACAGGAGTAACAGAAACAATTTGTAAATGTGGAGTGCAATCTCAGGATTTAGAAAATCCATTGGGAACATGTAAGTGAGATTGTATGCAAATGTGTTGAAGGAATATATGATCTCTCTATACCTCTCTCACTTAAAGAGAAATTTGGAAATCAAAATGATGCCAAGGTTAGATGGAATTTTCATGATATGTTGAATGTTAGTTTTAGTAAACTATTAGTAAAGGGTATTAATTGTAAATGTTACAGAATCTTTTGAAGCTGCAAGGGAGAAGATGGAGTGGAATATCAAGAGAGAAGTGGAGGACAATCTCAAGACTTAGAAAATACCCAAGGAAAAAGCATAAGTGAGATTATTTGCAAATGTATAGAAGGAACATATGATCTCTCTACACCTCGCTCTCTTACCGACAATATTGGAAGCCAAGAAAATGCTAGTGAAGATTATGATTTAACTGGCATGATCTTGACAGTTGAAAAAGGTTAGACGGAGTTTTTATTAATTTTATACATGTTTGTTTTAATCAAAGATTAGTAACAAGTACTAATTGTGTTAGCTCTTGTAAGTATTTTGCAGAATCTTGTGAACTTGCAATCGAAGATCATGGAGAACAGTTGCAAGATAAAGAAAATGCACAGTTGCAAGATAAAGAAAATGCAACCAATATGTCAGCTCGATTTTCTGTTGAAAAAGTACAAGAAGGCAGCACGGACAACACAAGTATTGATTGTGTCCTAAATATTATATTCATAATTGAAATTGCCAGTACATTTCAAAAATTATGTCCTTAGTTTTTGTCTCTTCATTTGACAATTCGTTGTAGTATTGACGACTTGCAGCAAACTAATGTATATGTAGTGTTGTCTGCAGAGCAAAACAAAGATGAAGCCGTTAACCAATATACTAGGAAAAGGAAGAGAGATAGTATTGGTTTTGATGGTCCATCATTTTCTATTCTTACTCCTACTCCTCCAACTACACAAATGAGCATTGATGAGGGTTTGTCTATGGAGGTTGAAGGAAATGTTGAAGAAGAGCTTGGTTGAGGGAAAAGGAATAAGAAGCTTAATCGGCAATTGAAATCTCCTTTCGAACTGGAAAGAAAAACAGGAACATCGATGGCGCACAATGAAAATACTCCCAAGAATACGGGCTAGATAAAATCAAAATATACTCGTACATGTATTTTTCATTATGCCAAAGATGATGCAAACTTATTGAAGAAATTCATTGGGTGGTTGGTCAAGGAGAAAAGGAAAGGTCACAAAAAAGCATAAATCCCTAAATGTATTTCATTATTTGTTGATTGTTTAATTCGTGTCCTGAACTTGAAATTTCAAATTTAGGACTAAGTATATTAAGCTTGAAATTCCTAAAGTTAAGTGTCCTTAACTTTTGAGATTGCAAGTCTAAGTTCAGGACCAAGTGTCCTTAACTTTTGAACTTGTAAATGTAAGTTCAGGACCTATTGTCCTTAACTTTTGAACTTGTAATTAAGTTCATGACAAAGTGTCCTTAACTTTTGAAATTTTAAGTCTAAGTTTAGGACCTTTTGTCCTTAACTTTTGAACTTGGAACTCGAAGTTCAGGACCAAGTGTCCTTAACTTTTGAATTTGTAACTGTAAGTTCAGGACCTATTGTTCTTAACTTTTTAACTTGTTAGTCCAAGTTCAAGACAAAGTGTCCTTAACTTTTGAATTTGTAAGTCTAAGTTCAGGACCAAGTGTCCTTAACTTTTGAACTTGAAACTCAAACTTCAGGACCAAGTGTCCTTAACTTTTGAACTTGTAAGTCAAAGTTGAGGAACAAGTGTCCTTAACTTTTGAACGTGTAAGTCTAAGTTAAGGACCTATTGTCCTTAACTTTTGAACTTGTAAGTGTAAGTTAAGGACTGCCTGTCCTTAACTTTTGAGCTTCTTAGCCTAAGTTCAGGATCTATTGTCCTTAACTTTTGAGCTTCTTAGCCTAAGTTCAGGACTAGATGTCCTTAATTAGGAAATGAGGACTAACTTCTAACTTTGATATTTTCAAAATTTTCAAGGGATAAACTGATATATATGCTGACGATAATGGTGTGAGAAAGAATCCATATAAATTGTACCATCAAAAAATCTGTAGCAAAATGTTCTTCCTTGAGCTTTCAGATAGTAGCTTTGTACTTGATGATAAGGTTTGATAATTCGCAAGGCATTTATTTTCTTTATTCTTAATTTATTATTTTTTAATTATTTGTGACTGATGGATTTGTTTCATTTTTTTGGATTTTTATGAAGCATATTGACATTTCCCTGTATTATTTGAGAAAGAAGGAATGCTACCACCCTCACGCCCATCCTTTTCATTGCATAACTACATATATACTTTTTGATAACTATATGCTACTTGTATATAAGGATTTCAATGAAGATGCTACAGATGAGTTTTGGTGTGGTGATAATCAATTGATTTTGACACCATATGTGTGGGGTGACAATCGTAGATGTGGACTTGGAAATCGAAGTTCAGGACCAATTGTCCTTAACTTTTGAACTTGGAAATCGAAGTTCAGGACCAATTGTCCTTAACTTTTTAACTTGTTAGTCTAAGTTCAGGACCATCTGTCCTTAACTTTTGAACTTGGAACTCAAAGTTAAGGACCAAGTGTCCTTAACTTTTGAACTTGGAATTCAAAGTTAAGGACCAAGTGTCCTTAACTTTTGAACTTGAAACTTGAAGTTCAGGACCAAGTGTCCTTAACTTTTGAACTTGGAACTCTAAGTTAAGGACTGCTTGTCCTTAACTTTTGAACTTGGAACTCAAAAGAAACAAAAAACACGTAAGCGCAAAAGAAACTTTTAAAATTCAGGACATATTCTCAAATAAAAACAATCTAAATGAATCCAATTTATAGCAAAAACTTCAAAGAGTAGATAAACATAAGTGGATATATCTACTATTCTCTATGCTTCCTTGAAAATGGATGGACTGTCGGAGAATATATACAAGTTGTTCTATTATGGCCAATTCTTCTGCAACGACCACATTTGAATGTTATTTTTGATGACTCGGTAGCTGGAATATGCCTTTTCTCTGCCTTCTACCTGGTGGTACTTTGAAATCTGGAGGTTTAATAATTTATGACTTAACAATCTATGGTACAATCTAAGAATCAGTATGTCCTACAGGATGTATTTGTCTTTCATCAGCCTTTAAGTACCAGTGCGAGCAAAAGTTATACTTCTTGATGTTTCTCTTCTCGATAGCTGCAATTTCATGTATGCATGGTAATTCATCAAATTGAAACTGAAAACAATCACATGTTCTTTTGTTTAAGTCCACCAAGAAAGTAATTCCTTCTTCCTCAACTCTAGAACGCCATGAATCAACAACGTAGACCTTCAATGTTGAAAAATTATAAGTTAGTACACTATGTTAAATTATCATTAAAATAATAAGCTAAACAAAGAACATGATACTTACATTCAAAGTAAATGCTAAATCTATCTTTTTCTTCAATTCCTCTTCTACCCAACAAGAAACGTCATAAAAAGTTTCTTCTGCTTCATTTCTTCTTTCATAAAACCAACGTTGTAGCTTCACTTGGATGAAATTCATCATTCTTAATATAGGCATCTCCCTTGCTTCTAATAGCACAGAATTCATTGACTCGAATATTTTTGTTGTGAGCATGTCATATCTTCATCGTGGACTACAAGAACGTGCCCACCTTTCCGGTGGTTCTTCCATCAAGTAGTCATAAATCTTCTTATCTAATTTTGCTATATCTGACATGTATAGATCAAATTCTTTGCGTCTGTATACTCTTGCAGCACTTTGGAAAAGTTTTATGACCTCACTTTTCACCTTCCTTCGTTTTAGGTTCTGCTCCAAATAATAGATACAAATCCCATGGTGGCTTTCAGGATATATCTTTGCAATGCCATATGCAACAGATTGATGCCTGTCTGATAAAAAAATTAAATTCTCACGGCTCCCAATTGCATTGCGAAGCTCACTAAAGTACCACTCATAGGAATTGTTATTTTCAGATTCTGCAATTCCAAAGGCTAGTGGAAAAATTTGGTTATTTGCATCCTTTGAAACTGAAATCATTAAAACACCATGAAATTTTGACTTCAAAAAAGTTGCATCAACAGCAATCACTAGTCTACAATTATTCCAGCCAGTTATTGATGATCCATATGCATAAAACATATAAAGAAACCTGAAAATACAATATAACAGAAGGTTAACAGAAGTTAAGGACATGTAATCCTTAATTTAGACTAACAAGGTCAAAAGTTAAGGACAGGTAGTCCTAAACTTCAGGTTACAAGCCCAAAAGTTAAGGACAGGTAGTCCTGAAGTTAGACTAACAAGCTCAAAAGTTAAGGATACTTGGTCCTTAACTTAGAGTTACAAGTTCAAAAGTTAAGGACATGTAGTCCTTAACTTAGAGTTACAAGTTCAAAAGTTAAGGACATGCGGTCATTAACTTAGAGTTACGAGCTTAAAAGTTAAGGACATGGAGTCCTGAACTTAGAGTTACAAGTTCAAAAGTTAAGGACACCATGTCCTTAATTTTTTAACTTGCAACTCTAAGTTAAGGACCAAGTGTCCTTAACTTTTTGACTGCACACATCAAAGTTAAAGACAGCATGTCCTAAAGTTTATAAAATAGACTAATAATCTATTTTTTGATTGTTTACCTGTTGTTATCGTCTATCTTTATGTTAGTATATGTTCCCGGGTTTTTACTTCTCATCATATACAAGTATGAAGAAAATAATTCATAATTCTCTTTAGGAGTCCCTCTTATTAAAGCTGAAGCACATTGAATAACACGTCACGCCTTGTGATACCCAATGTCTAGTCCATGCAGTTTTTGCATTTCTGCCATGACAAAAGCTGGTGTAACTTCAAACCTTGGGTCTCGAAGATTGTCAATAATATAATCACTAATCAACTTTGAAGTTGCATGCCTTTAATCAGCTTTCATAGTGTTAACTGAGCTGTCATGATTTTTCTCAATCTTTACTATCTTGAACAGTGTTGAATCTTTAACTCTGAAAGCACGCACACACCACCCACACCTATTATCATTGCATTTCAACGAATATCTTGTTGAGCTTGATCTAACAACCTTGAATTCAAACTGTCCTTTAATTGCTATATTCAAAAAACAGTTAATTATACTCTTCTTTTTGTCAAATATTGATCCCACTTTTATTTCATCCAAGAAGCATTTTCTCTTAATATCGTAGTTGGGGATTCTTTTTGTTNTTCATAACTTTTTAGCCATCAAGTCAAACTTAAGGACCGTTGTCCTTAAGTTTTAAACTTAAAACTCAAAGTTAAGGACATACAGTCCTTAAGTTTTAAAATTGAAGCTATAAGTTAAGGACTTCCTGTCCTTAACTTTTAATCTTTAAAATCAAAGTTAAGGACAAGAGTCCTTAAGTTTTCAGCTTAGAAATATAAGTTAAGGACTTCCTTAACTTTTTAACCAGCAAATCAAACTTAAGGACCGTTGTCCTTAAGTTTTGAACATAAAACTCAAAGTTAAGGACATACAGTCCTTAAGTTTTAAACTTGAATCTATAAGTTAAGGACTTCCTGTCCTTAACTTTTAACCTTTTAAATGAAAGTTAAGGACAGAAGTCCTTACGTTTTCAAATTTGAAGTATAAGTTAAGGACTTCCTGTCTATAACTTTTTAACTAGCAAGTCAAACTTAAGGACCATTGTCCTTAAGTTTTGAACTTATAACTCAAAGTTAAGGACATACAGACAGACTGTCCTTAAGTTTTGAAATTGCAAGTCGAACTTACGGACTCCTGTACTTAACTTTAATCTTTAAACTCAAAAGAAACAAAAACAAGGTAAGAAGAAAGAAATTTTCAAAATTCAGACATCTGCTCAAATAAGAATAATCTAAATGAATCCAATTTATGGCAAAAACTTAAAAGAGTAGATAAACATAAGTGGATATATCTACTATTCTCTATGCTTCCTTGAAAATGGATGGACTGCCGGAGAATATATACAAGCTGTTCTATTATGACCAATTCTTCTACAACGACCACATTTGAATGTTATTTTTGATGACTCGGTAGCTGGAATATGCCTTTTCTTTTGCCTTCTACCTGGTGGCACTTTGAAATCTGGAGGTTTAATAATTTGTGTCTTAACACTCTCTGGTACAATCCAAGAATCAATATGTCCTACAGAATGTATTTGTCTTTCATATGTTTTCAGCCAAGATTCCTTTAAGTACCAGTGCGAGCAAAAGTTGGACTTCTTGATGTTTCTCTTCTCGATAGCTGCAATTGCATGTATGCATGGTAATTCATCAAATTGAAACTGAAAACAATCACATGTTCTTTTGTTTAAGTCCACCAAGAAAGTAATTCCTTCTTCCTCAACTCTAGAACGCCATGAATCAACATGGAAGACCTTCAATGTTGAAAAATTCTAAGAAAGTATATTATGTTAAATTATCATTAAATAATAAGCTAAACAAAGAACATAATACTTACATTCAAAGTAAATGCTAAATTTATCTTTTCTTCAATTCTTCTTCTACCCAACAAGAAACGTCATAAAAAGTTCCTTCTGTTTTATTTCTTCTTTCATAAAACTAACGTTGTAGCTTGTCACGACCCGGATTTTCCACCCTCGGGAATCGTGATGGCGCCTACTAGTGAAAGCTAGGCAAGCTAATTATTCCAGTTATTTAACCCTTTTCATTTTTAATCCCTTAACAATTGTGAATAACATTATATAAACAACGAAAATAATAAAGCGGAAGAATGAAATGTAACAATTTAATAATAATGCTGATACTAATCCATAAACATAAGCTACCTAGAATTAGTGTCACAATCTCACAGACTGTCTAAGAATACTACAAATAAGGGTCCGAAGAATAAATACAACGCTGTTTCTGAAGTACATAAAAGAAACAGTATGGAAAGATAGAAGGAGACGCCAAGGCCTGTGGACGCCTGCAGGACTACATCGGGTCTCCGCCACTGGACTTAAGGCAGAAACCTCACTATGGTCCAAAAGCTACAGCACCAGGATCTGCACACAGTTCAGAGTGTAGTATCAGCACAACCGACCCCATGCGCTGGTAAGTGTCTAGCCTAACCTCGGCGAAGTAGTGACGAGGCTAGGACAAGACTACCAATTAAACCTGTGCAGTTATATCACATACAACAAGTAATATTGACATAAACTAGTCGTTAAAGATGGGAAGGGGAAACATGCTGCGGGGAAATATCAAGTACCAACAGAAATCCAATAGATAAATGTAAAGAACACTATAACTAAATTATCAGCAAGAATCAGGAAATCAAGGGCAAGTGCACGGCATCACCCTTCGTGCTTTACAATCTCTCACAAATATCATGCACGGCATCACCCTTCGTGCTTTACACTCTCTCACAAATATCATGCACGTCATCACCCTTCGTGCTTTACACTCTTCCTCACCCAAGCAACAATCACAAAGCAATTGGCAGAATCAATACATCACAATAAAATCAAGTAACCACAGAAAACCAATAAATAAACGTAAAGAACATCATAACTCAATTATCAACAAGAATCAGGAAAATCAAGGGCAAGTGCACGGCATCACCCTTCGTGCTTTTACTCTTGTCTCACCATAAGATTCAATATAATCAGCACGGCATCACCCTTCGTGCTTTTACCTCACATAATCATGGCATGAAATAATCCCTCGTGCATTATCACTCATATCATGGCACGTCATTGAACATCGTGCGACACAACATCACCCTTCGTACTTTTACCTCACAATATCAGCACGGCATCACCCTTCGTACATTAACACTCTCTCACAAATATCATGCACTGCATCACCCTTCGTGCTTTACACTCTTCCTTACCCAAACAACAATGACAAAGCAATACGGGCAAGGGAATCAATAAAATCATAATAGAATCCCGGCAAGGGAACAATAGCATAACAACAATATCCCGGCAAGGGAAAAACAATATCAAAAGCAATAACATCCCGACAAGCGAGATAATATCAAAAATAATAACATCCCGGCAAGGGAGATCATACCATTAATCTCTTTTCTTTTTCACAATTACTTCAGAACTCAATTCACAACTTGAGCCAACGCTCTACAATGTTCAATTACCAATATTACTTCCACAACTCAATTCACACCTCGAGCCAACGCTCTAAAATTCTTAATAACCAATAATACTTCCACAACACAATTCACAACTCGAGCCAACACTCTAAAATGTTCAATTACCGATAATACTTCCACAAGCCTTGTTCAACAATACATTTCATCATATAAGCATAAATAATACGAAACGGAGTCACATTCATCATAGTATAAGACTCACGGCCATGGTTGACACCGACGTATAGATACTCATCACCATGCCTATACGTCATACTCAACAATTAACACATAGCAAATAAGAAACAACTCCTAATCCCTCAAGCTAAGGTTAGACCAAACACTTACCTCGATGCCACGAACATAATTCAAGCCTCAACTACCGCTTTGCCTCTTGTTTCCACCACCAATTCACTTGTACATAGCCACAATTTACATAACTATATCGATAAATGCTAAATGAATTAATTCCAATGCATGAAAATAAGTTTTCCAATGATTTCCCCAAAAAAAGTCAAAAATCAACCCCGGGCCCACAGGTCAAAACCCGAGGTTCGAACCAAAACCAGATTACCCATTCACCCACGAACTCAAATATATAATTTGTTTTGAAATTGGACCTCAAATCGAGGTCCAAATCCCCAAAATTTGAAAATCCTAAGTTCTACCCAAAACACCCAATTTCCCCCATGAAAACCCTTGATTTTGAGTTGAAATCATGTAACAAGATGTTATAGATTAAAGAAAATGAGTTAGAAATGACTTACAATTGGTTTGGAGAAGAACTTTTCTTTAGAAAATTGCCCAAAACTGTTTAGGTTTTGAGAAGGTTTGAAAAATAAAGAAAAATGCGTCTAAGTCCAAATTAACTGGTCTCTGATGTCGCAATTGCGACCAGGGTTCGCAATTGCGAACCCCTTCAGGACCTGCTACCTTCGCAAATGCGAAGAATATATCGCATTTGCGACCAAGGGAAATCCGGTCACCTTTGCATTTGCGAGGGACCTGTCGCATTTGTGACATCGCAATTGCGAGAAATGGTCGCATTTGTGACCAAGGCCTGCCCAGGCTTGGTTCGCATATGCGACACTGGGGTCGCAATTACCAAGCCTGTCCTCTTCGCAATTGCGAAGCCTGATCTCGCAATTGCGAGATCAGAGGCCTGGGCAAAAATACCAGATACCAGTACTTGCTCCTAAGTCCAATTTCACTCCGTGGCCTATCCAAAACTCACCCGAGCCCTCGGGGCTTCAAACCAAACATGCACACAAGTCCAAAAACATCATACGGACTTGCTCCTGCAATCAAATCATCAAAATAACATCAATAACTATAAATTTAGCATCAACATCAAAGAAAAATCTCATGAACTCTTAAGTTCCATTTTTAACGACCGATGGTCCGATTCACGTCATATTAAGTCCGTTTCTTACCAAATTTTACAGACTCAACTTAAATGCCATATATGACCTGTACCGGGCTCCGGAACCAAAATATGTGCCCGATACTATCAAATTCAAACACATTCAAATTTCTAAAAACTCTTATAATTTCAGTTAAACAATTTCTTTCAAAAATTCATTTCTCGGGCTTGGGACCTCGGAATTATATTCCGGGCATACGCCCAAGTCCCATATTTTCCTACGGACCCTCCGGGACCGTCAAATCACGGACCCGGGTCCGTTTACCCAAAATGTTGACCGAATTCATCTTAAATTCATTTTAAAAGCAAAATTTATAATTTTCCCCAGATTTTCACACAATGGCTTCCCGGATACACGCCCAGACTACGCACGCAAATCGAGGTGAGATAAAAAGAGGTTTTAAGGTCTCAGAACACAGAATTTACTTTCAAAACGAGCGATGACCTTTTGGGTCATCACATCCCCCACCTCTAAAACAACCGTTCGTCCTCGAACGGACATAGAAAAGAAGTATCTGAGTCGCAAATGCGAGCCATGCATCGCAAATGCGATGCCCGCCTAAATCCTCTGCAATCGCAAATGCGATCTCTTCTTCGCAAATGCGAAGTCGCAAATGCGACTATTGTTTTGCAAATGCGAAAGTTTGGGATTTGTGAAGGGTTCGCAAAAGCGAACCCTGTTTCTCAATTCCCACATCTGCAGAGGTCGGGGTTCGCAATTGCGAACCCTTGTTCGCATTTCCCATATCAGAGACCTGCAATTTTACTCTTAAACGATTTTGAACCCCATTTTTCATATTTTCTCAAACCCAAACACACTTAGGCGATTTTCCAAGAACAAGTCTTCTTCCAAATCAATTGTAAGTTAGTTTTTACTCATTTCTTTCAATCATTAACATCTTTTAACATGATTTCAACCTAAAATCAAAGACTTTTCATGGGGGAAATTGGGTGTTTTGGGTAGAACCTAGGTTTTTCAAAAATTGGGGATTTGGACCTCGATTTGAGGTCTGATTTCAAAACAAATTATATATTTGAGTTCGTGGGGGAATGGGTAATCGGGTTTTGGTTCAAACCTTGGGTTTTGACCACGTGGGCCCGGGGGCGATTTTTGACTTTTTGGGTAAAACTTTGGAAAACTCATTTTCATGCATTGGGGTTGATTCATTTAGCACTTAGTGATGTAATTAAGTAACGTGTGACTAGATTCGAGAGGATTGGTGGTGGAATCAAGGGGTAAAGCTATAATTGAGACTTGAGTTGCGTTCAAGGCATCGAGGTAAGTGTTTGGTCTAACCCTAGCTTGAGGGATTAGGAGTTGAGTCTTATTTGCTATTTGCTTCTTGTTGCGTACGACGTATAGGCATGGTGACGAGTATCTATACGTTGGTGTCGAGCATGACCGTGAGTCTTACATTGATAGTTGTTGTGTTCTTAAATGACACTTCAGATGTTTTAAATTGATGACTCTTGATATTGAGTAAAGATTTAGTTTATTCTCGTGGACTTTATTTATGCTTGAGTATCGGTATTAATCGAGCTGAGTAAGAGTTGAGCTAGGATTTGGTTATAGCTGATTCTCCCTTGCCAGGATGGTTGTTTTGATATTATTATTCCCTTGCCGGGAAATTATTATTATATTGCTTTTGTTTCTTCGCCGGAAATTTTATTGTGACTTTGTGTTGACTTGAAATGGGAGCGGGTGGTACGCCTACCACAAGATATTGATGAAATGGGAGCGGGTGGTACGCCTACCACAAGATATTGATGAAATGGGAGTGGGTGGTACGCCTACCACAAGTTATTGATTGAAATGGGAGCAGGTGGTACGCCTACCACAAGTTATTGATTGAAATGGGAGCGGGTGGTACGCCTACCACGAGTTATGATGAAATGGGAGCGAGTGGTACGCCTAACACGAGATTAATGAAATTGGAGCGGGTGGTACGCCTACCATGAGATTTGATGAAATGGGAGCGGGTTACGCCTACCACGAGATTTAATATTGAGAAATGGGATCGGGTTGCACGCCTGCAACGAGATATGTACTGACAGTGAAATCTGCTTTTATTTCCCTTATCCGTGTTAGAGTTAAATTATTGATGTTTCTTATTATTTTCTTGAAATTCTGTAATATCTGCTATCCCCGAAGCATGTTCCCCTCCCATTTAAAATGTTTGTTCTTGTTATTTTCCCGTTGTAGATATATATATATAACTGTACAGGTTTATGTGGTAGTCCTGTCTAGCCTCGTCACTACTTCGTCGAGGTTAGGCTAGGCACTTACCAGCACACGGGGTCGGTTGTGCTGATACTACACTCTATGCTCTTTTGCACAGATCCAGGTACCGGACAGCAGTAGTAGCTCAGGAGCCAGCCTTCAGTCCATCGAGACTCTGAGGTGGCCTTGCACGCGTCCGCAGGCCCGGCGTCTCCTCTATCTTATATTTCATTCTGTTATCTCATGTTTTCGAGACAAACAGTGTTATATTTCTTTTAAACGATTGTACTTAGAACTCTTAGTAGTCCGTGGATGTTGTGACACTAGTTCTTGGGTAGAGGCACATGTCGGTTTCTGCATTTTGTTCAGCTTATTTAATTTAAGTCTTCCGCTTTAATTTCATATTTCGCTGTTATTTAAATATTTAACGCATATTATTATGATTGATAAAAGGATTTAAAATAAAGTAGGTAGGAGTTTATGATTTGTGGCTTGCCTTGCTTCTACGAGTAGGCTCCATCACGATTCCCGAGGATGGGGAATCCGGGTCGTGATATTTTTTCACTCTTTTGTATTATTTCTTCCTACTAGTTCCATCATTAACTGTTTTTTAGTAAATTATACATACTGCTATTAGTACCCTCTCATTTATCATAATAATAGTGTTATAACTACTATTTACTATTTTTATAACGCGTCTATTTCTCACT
>NW_017670332.1:166581-178823 GCF_001879085.1 Nicotiana attenuata
CCCGGCGTCTCCTCTATCTTATATTTCATTCTGTTATCTCATGTTTTCGAGACAAACAGTGTTATATTTCTTTTAAACGATTGTACTTAGAACTCTTAGTAGTCCGTGGATGTTGTGACACTAGTTCTTGGGTAGAGGCACATGTCGGTTTCTGCATTTTGTTCAGCTTATTTAATTTAAGTCTTCCGCTTTAATTTCATATTTCGCTGTTATTTAAATATTTATCGCTTGTTGTTATGAATGATAAAAAGGTTTTAAAATAAAGGAGTTAGAAGTTTATGATTTGTGGCTTGCCTGGCTTCTACGAGTAGGCGCCATCACGACCCTCGAGGGTGTGAAATCCGGGTCGTGACAAGTTGGTATCAGAGCACTAGGTTACGCAGGTCTCACAATTCACCGACAGGCTCGGTAGAGTCTGAGGAATCGGTACGGAGACGTCTGTATTTATCCCAGAGGCTACGAAGTTAGGAAAACTTCACACTTGTTCTTTCCTGTCGTGCGGTTTTGTTTCTCAAATGCTAATTGAATTCCTACTCTTTTCTTTCGCAGATGGCGAGAACACGCGCTTCCTCATCTACCAATCAGTAGCCCGAGCCCCTAGTAGCAGCTCCCACGAGGGGCAGAGGCCGAGGCCATGCCAGAGGCCTAGGTAGGGGCAGAGCTCAGACCCGAGCAGCAGCACCAGCAACAGAGCCTCAGGTTGACTTTGATAACGAGGTTCTGATTCCAGCAGTTCCAGTGGGCCTAGCTCAGGTCCCAGAGGGGTTTATTGCCACCCTAGTCCTTCAGGACGCTCTAGTCCATCTAGTGGGCCTCATGGAGAGTATCACCAGGGCAGGTTTACTTTCTGTAGCACCAGCCGTCTCTTAGGCTGGAGGAGGAGCCCAAACTCCTGCTACTCGCACCCGGAGCAGGTAGCTCCCCAGTTTCAGACTCCAGCAGCTCAGCCAGTTGGAGCGGTTCAGCCGCGTGTGGTAGCCCAGTACGACGATGGTGCAGCCATGTCTGCCGATGCTTTGTGGAGATTGGACAGGTTTACCAAGCTCTTCACTACTACCTTCAGCGGTGCATCTATTGAGGATCCCCAGGATTATCTGGACAGTTGTCACGAGGTTCTTCGGAACATGGGGATTGTTGAGTCCAATGGGGTTGATTTTGCTACATTTCGCTTGTCTAGATCTGCCAAGACTTGGTGGAGGATTATTGCTTAGCTAGACCAGCAGGATCGCCAGCCTTGACCTGGGAGCAGTTCACGCAGCTATTTCTGGAGAAGTTTCTCCCCATTACACAGTGAGAGGCCTATCGGAGGCAGTTCGAGCGCCTTCAGTAGGGATCCATGACTGTCACCCAATATGAGACCAGATTCATTGATTTAGCTCGCCATGCTCTTATTATACTTCCCACTGAGAGGGAGAGAGTGAGACGGTTCATTGATGGACTCATTCAGCCGATTCGTCTTCAGATGGCCAGAGAGGCTGGGAGTGAGATATCCTTCCAGGAGGCGGCCAATGTGGCCCGGAGAGTTGAGATGGTATTATCATAGGGGGGTGGTCACAGGGTAGAAAAGAGGCCCCGTCAGTCGGGCAGATTCAGTGGTGCCTCATCTGGAGGCAGAGATTTGTATGATAGAGGCCATCCTCCTAGGACTTTTCAGTCAGCACTCTAGGTTTCTCACGGTGCTTCAGGTAGCCGTGGTCCTCAGATGCAGTATTCCGATCAGCAGACCTTCAGTGCACCACCAGCACCTATCAGGGCACCACCGCTTTAGAGTTTCCAGGGTCGTCATCCCCAGCAGCCGAGGGCTTGTTTTACTTGTGGCGACACGAGGCACATTGCTAGGTATTGCCCTCGCACACCAGGTGGCTCTCAGCATCAGAGTTCTCGTGCCATGGTACAGGCACCAGATGTTCCACAGCCCGCCCAGCCAGCTAGGGGTGGAGGTAGAGGTGCTAGAGGTGGAGGTAGAGGTCCTAGAGGTGGAGCTCAGGACGCTAGAGGTGGAGGCCAGCCAGCAGTAGGCCGACCCAGAGATGTGGTTTAGGATGGTGGGGCCCAACCCCAATGTTATGCTCTTCAGGCCAGGCCCGAGGCTGAGGTTTCAGATGCAGTTATTACAGGTACGGTTCTGGTTTGTGATAGAGATGCTTTAGTGTTATTTGATCCGGGGTCTATGTATTCGTATGTATCATCTTATTTTGCCCCGTACTTGGTCATGCCTAGTGATGCATTTAGTATTCCTGTTTATGTGTCTACACCGGTGGGTGATTCTATCGTGGTCGATCGAGTCCATCATTCTTGTATTGTGGTGATTGGGGGTCTTGAGACTCGTGTAGATTTGTTGCTCTTAGACATGGTTGACTTCGATATTATATTGGGGATGGACTGGTTATCACCCTATCACGCTATCTTGGGCTGTCATGCCAAGACGGTGACCTTAGCCTTACCGGGTATGCCTCGTTTAGAGTGGAGAGGGACTCCTGGTCATTCTACCCGCAGTGTTATCTCGTATGTGAAGGCTCGGCGTATGGTCGAGAAGGGGTGTTTGGCCTATTTGGCATATGTTTGTGATTCTAGTGCTGAGGTCCCTTCCATTGATTCTGTGCCCGTTGTTCGTGAGTTTCCTGATGTTTTCCCTTCAGACCTGCCGGGTATGCCACCCGACAGCGATATTGATTTCTGCATTGATTTGGCTCCGGGCACTCAGCCCATTTTTATTCTGCCGTATCGCATGGCCCTACCTGAGTTGAAAGTGTTAAAGGATCAGTTGCAAGATTTGCTTGAGAAGGGCTTCATTAGGCCCAGTGTTTCGCCTTGGGGTGCGCCGGTGTTGTTTGTTAAAAAGAAGGATGGGTCAATGAGAATGTGTATTCATTACCGGCAATTGAACAAGGTTACAATCAAGAATAAGTATCCGCTGCCGAGGATTGATGATTTGTTCGACCAGCTTCAGGGTGCCAGGGTATTTTCAAAGATTGACTTGTGATCTGGCTACCATCAGTTGAGGATTAGGGCATCCGATATCCCTAAGACAGCTTTCCGCACTCGGTACGGGCATTATGAGTTCTTGGTTATGTCATTCGGGTTGACAAATGCCCCGGCAGCTTTCATGGATTTGATGAACCGAGTGTTCAGGTCTGATTTGGACTCGTTCGTGATAGTCTTCATTGACGATATATTGATATATTCCCGCAGCCAGGAGGAGCACGAGAAGCACCTTAGAGTGGTTTTTCAGACTTTGAGGGATAGTCGGTTATATGCTAAGTTCTCGAAGTGTGAATTCTGGTTGAGTTCAGTTGCATTTCTGGGTCATGTTGTATCAGCAGAGGGTATTCGGGTGGACTCAAAGAAGATTGAGGCAGTCAAGAACTAGCCTAGACCAGCATCAGCTATAGAGATTCGGAGTTTCTTGGGATTGGTAGGCNTCAGTATCTGTTCAAGCAAAAGGAGTTGAATTTGAGGTAGAGGAGGTGGTTGGAGTTGTTGAAGGATTATGATATCACTATTTTATATCATCCGGGAAAGGCCAATGTGGTGGCCGATGCTTTGAGTAGGAAGTCAGCCAGTATGGGCAGTCTTGCTTATATTCCGGTCGGTGAGAGGCCGCTTGCTTTGGATGTTCAGGCTTTAGCCAATCAGTTCGTGAGACTGGATGTTTCTGAGCCCAGTCGTGTGTTAGCTTGCACGGTCGCTCGTTCTTCATTATTGGAGCGTATCCGTGATCGGCAGTATGATGATCCCCATTTGTGTGTCCTTAGAGACACGGTGCAGCGCGGAGGTGCCAGGCAGGTTACCTTAGATGATGATGGAGTTTTGAGATTACAGGGTCGAGTATGTGTGCCTAATGTGGATGGGCTCCGAGAGTTGATTTTGGAGGAGTCCCATAGCTCCCGGTACTCTATTTATCCGGGCGCCGCGAAGATGTATCAGGATTTGCGGCAACACTATTGGTGGTGTAGAATGAAGAAGGATATCGTAACATATGTGGCTCGTTGTTTGAATTGTCAGCAGGTTAAGTACAAACATCAGAGGCCTGGTGGTTTATTTCAGAGGATTGAGCTTCCCGAGTGGAAGTGGGAGCGGATCACTATGGATTTTGTTACTGGACTTCCGCTGACTCGGAAGAAGTTCGACGCAGTATGGGTCATTGTTGATAGGCTGACCAAGTCAGCACATTTCATTCCCGTGGCAGTCTCCTATTCTTCTGAGAGGTTAGCTGAGATCTACATTCGGGAGATTGTTCGCCTTCATGGTGTGCCTGTATCTATCATTTCGGACCGGGGTACGTAGTTTACCTCGCGCTTTTGGAGAGCAGTTCAGCGAGAGTTGGGCACACGGGTTGAGTTGAGCACAACATTTCATCCCTAGACGGACGGTCAGTCCGAGCGGACTATTCAGATTTTAGAGGATATGCTCCGAGCTTGTGTTATTGACTTTGAAGGCTCGTGGGATCACTTTTTGCCTTTAGTAGAGTTTGCCTACAACAACAGCTACCAGTCGAGCATCCAGATGGCTCCTTATGAGGCTTTATATGGTAGGCGGTGTCGGTCTCCGGTTGGATTGTTTGAGCCGGGACAGGCTCGATTGTTGGGTACGGATCTGGTTCAGGAGGCCTTGGACAAGGTCAGGATCATTTAGGATAGGCTTCGTTCAGCTCAGTCCAGGCAAAAGAGCTATGCAGACCGCAAGGTTCGAGATGTGGCTTTTATGGTTGGTGAGCGGGTATTGCTCCGAGTGTCGCCTATGAAGGGCGTGATGAGATTTGGGAAGAAGGGCAAGCTTAGCCCTAGGTTCATTGGTCCTTTTGAGATTCTTGATCGAGTGGGAGAGGTGGCTTATAGACTTGCTTTGCCGCCGAGCTTATCAGCCGTGCATCCAGTGTTTCATGTGTCCATGCTTCGGAGGTATCACGGCGATCCAGCCCACGTGTTAGATTTCAGCACTGTCCAGTTGGACAAGGACTTGTCTTATGAGGAGGAGCCGATGGCTATTCTAGACCGGCAGGTTCGTCAGTTGAGGTCGAAGAGTTTCCCTTCTGTTCGTGTTCAGTAGAGAGGTCAGCCTCCTGAGGCATTAACCTGGGAGTCCGAGTCTAATATGCGGAGCCGTTATCCTCATCTTTTCCCCGACTCAGGTACTTCTTTCTTCTGTCCGTTCGAGGACGAACGTTTGTTTTAGAGGTGGAGAATGTGACGACCCAAAGGGTCATCACCTGTTTTTAATTGAATTCTGTGTCTCCGAGGCCTTGAAAACCTCATTTAGAGTCGCCTCGATTTGCGTGCGCAGTCCGAGCGCGTAGCCGAAAAGCTTAAATATGAAATTCTATGAAAAATGCTAAGTTTTGATGTTAAAATGAATAAATTTGACCTTGGTCAACATTTTGGGTAAACGGACCCGGACCCATGATTTGACGGTCCCGGAGGGTCCGTAGGAAAATATGGGATGTGGGCGTATGCCAGGAATCGAATTCCGAGGTCCCAAGCCCGAGAAATGAATTTTTTTAGTAAAATTGTTTTCTGAAATTGTTTAAGGAAATTGAAAATGAAATCTGATTAGAAAGCGGTGGTATCGGGCCCGTATTTTGGTTCCGGCACCCGGTACAGGTCTTATATATGTTTTAAGTCCTTCCTACGAAATTTGGTTGAAAACGGACGTCGTTTGACGTGATTCAGACCTAAATGGGAAAATTTGATGTTTTATGAAGTTTGAAAGAATTCATGTATTTTGAGGTTTAATTCGATGTTTATGATGTTATTTTGGCGATTTGATCGCACGAATAAGTCCGTAGGATGTTTTTGAGGTTGTGTGTATATTTAGTTTGGAGCCCCGAGGGCTCGGGTGAGTTTTGGATAGGCCACGGGTGCATTTTTGGACTTTGAAAAATAGCTGGTGTGTTCTGATCCGCAGGCTTCGCATTTGCGAAGTCAGTCTCGCAAATGCGAGCCGTGCATCGCAAATGCGATGTCCGCCTAAATCCTCTGCGATCGCAAATGCGATCTCTTCTTCGCAAATGCGAAGTCGCAAATGCGACTATTGTTTCGCAAATGCGAAAGTTTGGGATTTCTGAAGGGTTCGCAAATGCGAACCCTATTTCGCAATTCCCACATCTGCAGAGGTCGGGGTTCGCAATTGCGAACCCCTGTTCGCATTTCCCATATCAGAGACCTGCAATTTTACACTTAAACGATTTTGAACCCCATGTTTCATATTTTCTCAAACCCAAACACACTTAGGCGATTTTCCAAGAACAAGTCTTCTTCCAAATCAATTGTAAGTTAGTTTTTACTCATTTCTTTCAATCATTAACATCTTTTAACATGATTTCAACCTAAAATCAAAGACTTTTCATGGGGGAAATTGGGTGTTTTGGGTAGAACCTAGGTTTTTCAAAAATTGGGGATTTGGACCTCGATTTGAGGTCCGATTTCAAAACAAATTATATATTTAAGTTCGTGGGGGAATGGGTAATCGGGTTTTGGTTCAAACCTCGGGTTTTGACCACGTGGGCCCGGGGGCGATTTTTGACTTTTTGGGTAAAACTTTGGAAAACTCATTTTCATGCATTGGGGTTGATTCATTTAGCACTTAGTGATGTAATTAAGTAACGTGTGACTAGATTCGAGAGGATTGGTGGTGGAATCAAGGGGTAAAGCTATAATTGAGACTTGAGTTGCGTTCAAGGCATCGAGGTAAGTGTTTGGTCTAACCCTAGCTTGAGGGATTAGGAGTTGAGTCTTATTTGCTATTTGCTTCTTGTTGCGTACGACGTATAGGCATGGTGACGAGTATCTATACGTTGGTGTCGAGCATGACCGTGAGTCTTACATTGATAGTTGTTGTGTTCTTAAATGACACTTCGGATGTTTTAAATTGATGACTCTTGATATTGAGTAAAGATTTAGTTTATTCTCGTGGACTTTATTTATGCTTGAGTATCGGTATTAATCGAGCTGAGTAAGAGTTGAGCTAGGATTTGGTTATAGCTGATTCTCCCTTGCCGGGATGGTTGTTTTGATATTATTGTTCCCTTGCCGGGAAATTATTATTATATTGCTTTTGTTTCTTCGCCGGAAATTTTATTGTGACTTTGTGTTGACTTGAAATGGGAGCGGGTGGTACGCCTACCACAAGATATTGATGAAATGGGAGCGGGTGGTACGCCTACCACAAGATATTGATGAAATGGGAGTGGGTGGTACGCCTACCACAAATTATTGATTGAAATGGGAGCAGGTGGTACGCCTACCACAAGTTATTGATTGAAATGGGAGCGGGTGGTACGCCTACCACGAGATTTAATGAAATGGGAGCGGGTGGTACGCCTACCACGAGATTAATGAAATGGGAGTGGGTGGTACGCCTACCACGAGATTTAATAAAATGGGAGCGGGTGGTACGCCTACCACGAGATTTAATTATTGAGAAATGGGATCGGGTTGAACGCCTGCAATGAGATATGTACTGACAGTGAAATCTGCTTTTATTTCCCTTATCTGTGTTAGAGTTAAATTATTGATGTTCTTTATTATTTTCTTGAAATTCTGTAATATCTGCTATCCCCGAAGCATGTTCCCCTCCCATTTAAAATGTTTGTTCTTGTTATTTTCCCGTTGTAGATATATATATAACTGTACAGGTTTATGTGGTAGTCCTGTCTAGCCTCGTCACTACTTCGCCGGGGTTAGGCTAGGCACTTACCATCACATGGGGTCGGTTGTGCTGATACTACACTCTGTGCTCTTTTGCACAGATCCAGGTACCGGACAGCAGTAGTAGCTCGGGAGCCAGCCTTCATTCCATCGAGACTCCGAGGTAGCCTTGCACGCGTCCGCAGGCCCGGCGTCTCCTCTATCTTATATTTCATTCTGTTATCTCATGTTTTCGAGACAAACAGTGTTATATTTCTTTCAAACGATTGTATTTAGCACTCTTAGTAGTCCGTGGATGTTGTGACACCAGTTCTTGGGTAGAGGCACAAGTCGGTTTCCGCATTTTGTTCAGCTTATTTAATTTAAGTCTTCCGCTTTAATTTCATATTCCGCTGTTATTTAAATATTTATCGCTTGTTGCTATGAATGTTAGAAAGGTTTTAAAATAAAGGAGTTAGGAGTTTATGATTTGTGGTTTGCCTAGCTTCTACGAGTAGGCGCCATCACGACCCCCGAGGGTGGGAAATCCGGGTCGTGACAAAGATGTTATAGATTAAAGAAAATGAGTTAGAAATGACTTACAATTGGTTTGGAGAAGAACTTTTCTTTAGAAAATCGCCCAAAAGTGTTTAGGTTTTGAGAAGGTTTGAAAAATGAAGAAAAATGCGTCTAAGTCCAAATTAACTGGTCTCTGATGTGGCAATTGCGACCAGGGTTCGCAATTGCGAACCCCTTCAGGACGTGCTACCTTCGCAAATGCGAAGAATATGTCGCATTTGCGACCAAGGGAAATCCGTTCACCTTCGCATTTGCAACATCGCAATTGCGAGAAAGGGTCGCATTTGCGACCAAGGCCTGCCCAGGCTTGGTTCGCATTTGCGACACTAGGGTCGCAATTACCAAGCCTGTCCTCTTCGCAATTGCGAAGCCTGATTTCGCAATTGCAAGATCAGAGGCCTGGGCAAAAATACCAGATACCAGCACTTGCTCCTAAGTCCAATTTCACTCCATGGCCTATCCAAAACTCACCCGAGCCCTCGGAGCTCCAAACCAAACATGCACGCAAATCCAAAAACATCATACGGACTTGCTCATGCGATCAAATCATCAAAATAACATCAATAACTATGAATTTAGCATCAAAATCAAAGAAAAATCTCATGAACTCTTAAGTTCCATTTTTAACGACCGATGGTCCGATTCACGTCATATCAAGTCCGTTTCTTACCAAATTTTACAGACTCAACTTAAATGCCACAGAAGACCTGTATCGGGCTCCGGAACCAAAATACAGGCCCGATACCATCAAATTCAAACACATTCAAATTTCTAAAAACTCTTATAATTTCAGTTAAACAATTTCTTTCAAAAATTTATTTCTCGGGCTTGGGACCTTGGAATTCAATTCCGGGCATACTCCCAAGTCCCATATTTTCCTACGGACCCTTCGGGACCGTCAAATCACGGATCCAGGTCTGTTTACCCAAAATATTGACCGAAGTCAACTTAAATTCATTTTAAAAGAAAAATTTATCATTTTTCCCAAATTTTCACGTAATGGCTTTCCGGATACACGCCTGGACTGCGCCCGCTAATCGAGGTGTGATAAAAGGAGGTTTTAAGGCTTCAAAACACAGAATTTACTTTCAAAATGAGTGATGACCTTTTGGATTATCACATAGCTTCACTTGGATGAAATCCATCATTCTTAATATAGGCAGCTCCCTTGCTTCTAATAACACAGAATTCATTGACTCAACTATGTTTGTTGTGAGCATGTCATATATTCGTCGTGGACTATATGAACGTGCCCACCTTTTCGGTGATTCTTCCGTCAAGTAGTCATAAGGCTTCTTATCTACTTTTGCTATATCTGACATGTATAGATCAAATTCTTTGCGCCTGTATACTCTTGCAGCACTTTGGAAAAGTTTTATGACCTCACTTTTCACTTTCCTTTGCTTTAGGTTCTGCTCCAAATGATAGATACAAATCCCATGGTGGCTTTCAGGATATACCTTTGCAATGCCATATGCAACAGATTGATGTCTGTCTGATAAAAAAATTAAATTCTCACGGCTCCCAATTGCATTGCGAAGCTCACTAAAGTACCACTCATAGGAATTGTTATTTTCAGATTCTGCAATTCCAAAGGCTAGTGGGAAAATTTGGTTATTTGCATCCTTTGAAACTGAAATCATTAAAACACCACGAAATTTTGACTTCAAAAAAGTTGCATCAACAACAATCATTGGTCTACAATGATTCCAACCGGTTATTGATGATCCATATGCATAAAACATATAAAGAAACCTGAAAATACAGTATTACAGAAGGTTAACAGAAGTTAAGGACAGGTAGTCCTTAACTTAGACTAACAAGGTCAAAAGTGAAGGACAGGTAGTCCTAAACTTCAGGTTAGAAGCCCAAAAGTTAAGGACGGGTAGTCCTGAAGTTAGACTAACAAGCTCAAAAGTTAAGGACACTTGGTCCATAACTTAGAGTTACAAGATAAAAAGTTAAGGACATGTAGTCCTTAACTTAGAGTTACAAGTTAAAAAGTTAAGGACATGTAGTCCTTAACTTAGAGTTACAAACTCAAAAGTTAAGGACATGGTGTCCTGAACTTTTGAACTTGTAACTTGCAACTCTAAGTTAAGGACCAAGTGTCCTTAACTTTTTGACTGCACACATCAAAGTTAAGGACAACACGTCTTTAACTTTTTCACTGGTTAAGGACAACATGTCCTAAAGTTTATAAAACAGACAAATAATCTCTTTTTTGATTGTTTACTTGTTGTTGTCGTCTATCTTTATGTTAGTATATGTTCCTGGGTTTTCACTTTTCATCATATACAAGTATGAAGACAATAATTCATAATTCTCTTCAGGAGTTCCTCTTATTAAAGCTGAAGCACGTTGAATAGCACGCCACGCCTTGTGATACCCAATGTCTAGTCCATGCAATTTTGCATTTCTGCCATGACAAAAGCTGGTGTAAATTCAAACCTTGGGTCTCGAAGATTGTTAATAATGTAACCACTAATCAACTTTGAAGTTGCATGCCTTTGATAAGCTTTCATAGTGTTAACTGAGCAGTCATGATTTTTCTCAATCTTTACTATCTTGAACAGTGTTGAATCTTTAATTCTGAAAGCATGCACACACCACCCACACCAATCATCATTGCATTTCAACGAATATCTTGTTGAGCTTGATCTAACAACCTTGAATTCAAAATGTCCGTTAATTGCTATATTCGAAAAACAACTAATTAACTCTTCTTTTTGTCAAATATTGATCCCACTTTTATTTCATCCAACGAAGCATTTTCTCTTAATATCGTAGTTGGGGATTCTTTTTGTTTTGAATTTGAGCTTCGTCTAGTTAGTTGAGTAGAGATATTTTCAGCAACTTCTTCTATTACCGGTGCACTCTCTAAGACTTGAATACCCAAAGCTTGTTCGTTGTCAATCTATATAATGCTTTGTGTTTCCACTTGAATAGAATCAAATGTTTGAAGCACCCCTTCAGTTATTGGTTGAGCTTCAACCATATCTATTTCCATTATCTGTTGGCATTTGTTTTGATTGTCATGTTGATTTTCTCTGTTGACATGTTCAAAGGTGCTTGTAGATCCAAAAACTCTTTCCGAAACATCAACAATAAAACGACAGCCCTTGAAGAGTGAATGACTTTTTAGTAACTCTATACATGTGTGAAGATCTAAATCTTTGGATACAAGCATTCCCTTGCTTGTTCCCAGGTTGATATCAAACCATATCATTGCTTCAAACTTGTCTCTATCCAATTCAATAACTTCAAAGACCTGTTTAACGAAATCTTCAAATCGAATTGCCTCAGGTACTAGAACAAGCTTTGTTTGATGATCAAGATACTTATAGTCTGCACTCCATCTACCATTAAAAGCAACTATAATACATATTGTATCCATCCTGCAAGTCAAAAGAATGGGAAATTCAGGACATATTTATAGAGCAATCCTTGTATAAATTAAGGACAGGAACTGTAAGTTCAGGACCAAGTGTCCTTAACTTTTGAACTTGAAAATCAAAGTTAAGGACCAAGTGTCCTTAACTTTTGAACTTGGTATTCAAAGTTAAGGACCAAGTGTCCTTAACTTTTGAACTTGTAAGTCAAAGTTCAGGACCAAGTGTCCTTAACTTTTGAACTTGAAACTTGAAATTCAGGACCAAGTGTCACTAACTTTTGAACTTGGAACTCAAACTTCAGGACCAAGTATCATTAACTTTTGAACTTGGAACTCAAACTTCAGGACCAAATGTCCTTAACTTTTGAACTTGGAACTCAAACTTCAGGACCAAGTGTGCTTAATGTTTGAACTTGTAAGTCAAAGTTCATGACCAAGTGTCCTTAACTTCTGAATTTGTAAGTCTAAGTTCAGGACCATGTGTCCTTAACTTTTGAACTTGAAACTTGAAGTTCAGGACCATGTGTCCTTACTTTTGAACTTGAAACTTGAAGTTCAGGACCAAGTGTCCTAACTTTTGAACTTGTAACTGTAAGTTAAGGACGAAATGTCCTAACTTTGAACTTGTAACTCTAAGTTAAGGA
>NW_017670332.1:178842-193518 GCF_001879085.1 Nicotiana attenuata
ACTTATATACTATGAAATGGGATCGTGTGGCACGCCGTCCACTTATGAATTAAGAAATGGGATCGTGTGGCGCGCCGACCACTTATATATGAGCTATGGTATTGAGATAGTTTCGTCGTTATATCCGTTGATCTGTATTCGCTGTATTTTCCCCGAGCATGCCCCCTTCCCCTTTTTAGTCGATATTCTCTGTTGTTATTACTGTTGCCTTTGTATATATATACCTGCACAGGTTGTTTTTGGTAGGTCCTGTCTAGCCTCGTCACTACTTCGCCGGGGTTAGGCCAGGCACTTACCAGCACATGGGGTCGGTTGTGCTAATGCTACACTTCTGTGCTTTTTTGCACAGATCATAGTACCGGAGCAGGAGCCTTTGGTCAGCAGTAGGAGCGTTGGGAGCTTACTTCAGTCCGGAGATTTCTGAGGTAGCTTGCTGGCGTCCGCATGGCCCGGAGTCTCTCTTATCTCTGTCTTTCGTTTTATTTCCCTTGTATCGGATCAGACAGTACTGTATTCTTATTCAGACTTTGTTTTTAGCATTCAGTAGAAGTTCGTGAGTTTAGTGACACCAGATCTGGGTAGAGGTGTATTTGAATTTCCGCACTTGGTTTTAGTTATTTATGTTTCGAGACTTCCGCTTTTATGTTAATTGCCTCGTTCTTCTTTATACTGTTAATGATGTTGAGAGAATGTTAAATTAATTGGCTTGCCTAGCTCCTATTAGTAGGCGCGATCACGACTCCCGAGGGTGGGAAATCCGGGTCGTGACAAGTGGTTTTGACACAGTTACCCACAAAAACAAAACTAATTACCCTTGTCTACCCATTTATTTTTCTACCGATAAACTAATTACATTTCCACCCATAGTAGTTTTTGTGGGGAATTTTTTCTTTATTCTCCAATTCATTTTTATTTTCCAATTCTTTTTTATTTCTATGCTTCTTTTTTTTCCTTTTCTCCTTTTCTTTTTTCTCGTTTTCTTCTTATTTCTTTCTTTTTTCTCTTTTATTCATTTATTTTTGCCCAAATCGTATTATTGTTATTTTTACCATAACTTATTTAACACTCAAATTTGACTCCTTCTTTATTTTTTTTCTTTTTCTTTTTTTTTTCTTTATTTCTTGTTCCTTTTCTAATTCCACGTGATTGCCATGCAAACCTTGATCTCCTTCCCTACAAATATTAGTACACACTCTACCATTAGCAGTAACACAACCAGTTATGGAGCAAGAAAACATAATCTACGACCACTAAATCTCCATATATACTAGTTAGAATAGAAATGATAATAAAATATTGAAAAATGCAATAAAAATATAAGTAGCAAAAAAGACTTCTAGTACCATATGATACCAATATGGTATACATGTATACCAACAGAGTATATGATTGCTCTAGAATATTGCTACAACTATCTGTGACTATACTACTGTACCAAAACATTAAAGGATACAATAAAAGTATGAGAAATTACATGCTCACATTGCAAGCTAAATATTCGCAAAGCAACTTGCTCATTCCATATACTAACAGGGTATATAGTTGTATGGGGTCGTTCCAACAATTGCCTATAATTATAAAAACTATTACATAATACACATAATCTATATCTATCGGCACAAAAAAATTCTAGTACTACAAATCATGTTCATATAAATAATTTCAGAATAGAATTCACTTAAAAATGCAGCTAAAACAACCAAAAAAATGTTCAAACTACCATATGATACCAATATGGCATATAACTATACCAACGTGGTATACAATTTTACTAGTTAATTCTCGGCAACTATATGACTATACTACTATTACATAACACACATACATAAAGAGAAAAATAAAAAAAAATAGTGTACCATATATTAATATAATAAAGTATTTTAATATATTGTACTATATTACTATTATTAAAAGAAAATCAATAGTGTACCAATTAAATGTAGCTAATACAACCAAAAAATGATTCAACTAGCATATGATACCAATATAGTATATAGCTATACTAATAGGTTATATAGTTGTACGGGGTCATTCCAACAACTGCATATAAATATAAAAACTATTACATAATACACAAAATCTATGTCCATAAGTACAAGAAATCCAGCACAACAAAACATGATCATATAAATTATTTCAGAATAGAATTCACTTAAAAATTAAGCTAAAACAACCAAAAAATACTCCAACTATCATATGATACCATTATGACATAAAATTATACCAATAGGGTATACAGTTCTACTAATTAATTCCAGGCAACTATATATGATCATACTACTATTACATAATACACATGCATAAAGAGAAAAATCAAATAATAGTGTACCACATATTAATAATGTCAATATATTGTACTATAATACTATTATATAAAACAAACGCATAAAGAAAAAATCAAAATCATTACATAATACACATGCATAAAGGAAAATACAAAAAAAAATTCAAGATACTATACTATTCTACTATTACTAAAGAAAAATTAAATAATGTACCAATTAAATATAGCTAATACAACCAAAAAATATTCCAACTAACATATGATACTAGTATAGTATATAACTATACCAACTAGTATACAATTGTATGGAAAGAGTTTAAAAAAGATTTGTTTTAATTCAATTATTAAACTGAAATAATATTAGTTCTCAATAAAATTTTCAAAAAATTCTAAAAGGACCTAATTGTAAGAGTATACCGTTATATTATATAGCATACTGTAATACATATCATTGGAATGAACTGTATACCAAAATGGTATATAATATATCATTTTGGTATACAGTACAAATTCTTCTTGGCCAGTTCAACGCAATAAATTGTATACTATTGAATTAACCAAAATGGTTTATAATATATTATTTTGGTATATAGAGGATCGGTTCATTCCTTCAAAAAAATAATAGTAGTTTACTATTGTAGTTAATTATATACTCTTGAATTAATTATTGTATACCATTACAGTAATCTACCATTTTGGTATATAGTACAAATCTGTCTTCTTTGGGGGATTTGCAGTCGTACCCTATATTTGTGTCACCTTTTAACCTGTACCCTATTTTTAAAAATTATTGATTTGGTGGCTAGTTGACAAAAAATCCGTAATAATATGATACTTACACCCTTGATAAATCGCGTGATCTGCAACCTCATTAATGAAAAAAGATCTTCTCAAATCCTCTCAGCAGCTATATCAAAAAACCAGAAACTTCATGCTAATGTAGCATGAAATGCTTTCATGTTGAAGCTAAAACTTCACGCTAATATATCATGAAGTTGTTTTATATTGAAGCTAAAACTTCATGCTAATGCATGCTGAAGTTATTTATCCTGCAGTCTACAGTTTTGTCATGAGTGCTGAAGTTATTTAGTTCATTTGCTAAAACTTCAGTTTAAACACGCTGAAGTTATTTAGTTCATTTGCGAAAACTTCAGACTAAACATGCTTAAGTTTTTTTCTTGCAGTATATAATTTTCTAATGAGCTTTTGCTAATGCATGCTGAAGTTATTTAGTTCATTTGCTAAAACTTTAGTTTCAACATGTTGAAGTTATTTAGTACATTTGCGAAAACTTCAGACTAAACATGCTTAAGTTTTTGTCTTGCAATATGTAATTTTCTAATGAGTTTTTACTAATGCATGCTGAAGTTATTTAACTCATTTGCTAAAACTTCAGACTAAACATGCTTAAGTTATTTAGTTCATTATGCTTAAGTTATTTGGTTCATTTGCTAGAACTTCAGACTAAGCATGCTTAAGTTATTTAGTTCATTTGCTAAAATTTCATGCCAAAACATGCTAAAGTTTTGTCTTGTAGTCTGCAGTTTTGTTAATAGTCCTGAAAGGCAAAATTGTCTTTTTAAAACGTTTTTAACAAAAAAACGGGTACGGATGCAAACACAAAAATAAAATGGGTATAAGTTAAAAGGGGGCGACCAAATAGGGCACCCCATGCAATTTTTACGTCTTCTTTGCTAGTTCAACCCAAAATTTAAAATTCTACTCTAAAATCTCCACCAAATTGACTCTGAATATAGACACATCCTCCAATTAACATTTCGAACATACCCGCTCAAAATCGGATCAAAATAACTATAAACTCAACAAACCCAATTTATGAGTTTCAAGCTTCAAGGTCCTCCAAGGCAGATTAATATTTTTCAGAAGTAAGAAGTCTTGGAATTCAAGTCATAGAATAAAACATAACGAAAAAAAGATTTGCATTTTTAATTTACCCCACACTGGGTAAAAGTGTAAAGCAAATTAAAAGAGAAAAGGCAAGTAAATTTACGGGTAATAAGTTTAGATTGCCTAGGTAGGAGTTATAATTAATTTTCAAATTGGCAAATGCGGATAAATATTTTGGGAGTGATAGGCATTTAGTGTTTATTTCCTCCAATTAATATATGTGTTAAATTAACTAACTGAAGATTTTATACTAGATTTTCAGCGATACAAAGTATTAAACATCCGCATGATCGATTCAGTCTCGATAATCTTCTTCCAAAATTAAGAAAAAAGTTTTCTAGGGTTTTTAATTGAGTGAATACCTTAAAAACTCCCTAAACTATCACGTTTTTATCAGTTACCTACTTAAACTATCCGGTGTCTCCAAAACCCCCTTAAACTATATACACCTACATATTAAAAAAACCTCGTCGATTTTTAGATACACCCTTCTATTTCCTCAGCCTAATCTGATATATCAATTTAATTAAGAATTTTAACTAATAATAAAAAATAATTAAATGGGTGATTTTGTTTGGGGGGGTTAAAAAATCAAGAGGATGAAGGGATAAACACATGGTCATTTGTAAAAAAATAATTAAAAAACTCTTCTACCTCCTCTGATAATGGCTGCACCATGTCTCCATCGTGATTTTTACCATTAAACTTCGATTAAATATTAAATTATTTTCATTAACCTTCGTTTTCACCGGAAATTTTAGTTTAATACGAGATTTGGTTTGATTGATAGAAGAAGACCTAAATGAAGAAGAAAGATAATTTTAGAAGAAACAAAAGAAGAAGAAAAATTCAGATGAAACCCATAATAATAAAGGAAAAAGAAAGATAAAAAAAAAGTTAAGAAGAAGGCTAGAACATAAAGAAAATAGATGGGATATACAAAATTACTTTTTTTTTTAAAGAAGGTAACAGTAATTAACCATTAGAAATGACCAATTGGGGCCATTTATGTATCATTTCATTTCTCACGTGCCTTTTAGTGAGTTGCCTTACATATTTTATTAAAAAAAATTGACAAGGCTTTTTTTAATATATATGGGAATATAGTTAAGGGGGGTTTTGGGGAGACCGAATAGTTTAAGTATATAACTGACAAAAACATAATAGTCTAGAAGGGTTTTAGGATACTCACTCTTTCTAATTTAAGGGGCTTTTTGACAATGAGGGTTCACCATCCACTATACTTCTGCATGAACATCAGTCATTTGCGAGCGCATACTCGAAGTTGTGCTCCCAACTGAGATAATTTCACGCGATGCAACATGTTTTTTCTTAGCAGAAATTGGGATTGTGCTCAACTGCACGTATAGGCTCGAAATCATTAGGCACCACACTTTATCCCTTTTTAATCCATTAGGACCGCTGCTGACAGCCACCCGCTCTGACTTGGCCCCGAATATAAGGAAAAGCTAAGGCAATGATTTCCCCTATTGATAGAATCCCTTCTGTTTATGCTCATACAAATTTACCAACACCTCTCTATCAATCATGAACGCTAATCTTACCGCAAATCTCTCCCGAGTAATCACAGTAATTTACTATTGCACTCTCCCGAGGTACACTAGCTTACTTTATTTAGCACGATTCACTTTAGATTACACCCAAGGCTTCGTTATCCCTAATCCCGCCTTTAAACCCGCAATTATAGATTCCTCTAATAATCTAGGAGTGGTGTTGTTCAACAATACCCTAAATATGCACTCTTTTCCAAGTTATGCACGCTAAATAGGCACAGCTAATTGAGGATCCTGTCAATTAACTACAACAAACACGAAGTTGAACAAATAGAGATTAAACTAGCAATTTGTATTCACATAAACAAGAAGTTCATCACCCAATAGGTTCCATCAAAACCTTAGACAAGGAATTTAGCTACTCATGGCTATGGGAAAATAAACTAAGATTGAATTCATCATAAAAATTAAAAGAAAAGAAGAAAGATGTTTAGAGTATTCTCTCACAATGGTTTTCCTTGCTAAGAAACCTTAAAAATCAATACATGCCTCTCTTGGGCGAAGTCTAATGTTTTAAATAGGGTTTAGGTCTAAAAATCCCGTATTTGACACTTTGACCCCTGAACTTTCTGCGCCTGCCGCTGTCGCGGTAGAACCGCGGCCAATCACCCTCGCGGAATCTCTGAAGTTCTGCAGATGCTTCCCACCGCGGTTCTGCCGCGGTCGCGGTGGAACCGCGGCCAAACCAGTTCTCTGAATTCTAAGGGCTGGCAGGGCGTGGCTTCATTGGGCATTTACACATTTGGCCTCTTTTCTCCAATTTTTGACTCCAAAACTGCTCCTTAGCCTTCCTTGTACATATATCACCTGCAAATCATGAAAAGCACTAATAAGAGCATTTTGTTATCACTTTTAGCATTAAAACTACACAAGAAGGTGATTATTTAAGGTGTGATTATAGTCAAATTCACCTATTATCAACACCCCACACTTAAACCTTTGCTCGTCCTCGAGCAAACTAAACCACACTTCTAGGCCTAACTGCTCAATGCATTGCCCCAATTTATGTCACACCTGCTATTGTCAAAGATCGACCTAAGCGGTGCACAATCATATCTCAAATGCAGACTCTCATGCCAAGACACACTTGTGCTCACTCTAATTTCTCTAACAGAAGTGAAGACTCACTTTTTCTTCCTGAGTCACATGCCCTCACATAAACAAAATTTGAGAGAAGTTCCACACACATAAAATTCAACAACAAGGAACCATATATAGAAAGAATTCACTCACTCTCAGCAAAGAGCATTCACATGCCACACAGACACACCATAAGCTTGCCCCTAGTGTAATACTCCACTAATCGAGCCATTCAGTCGAAGATCAAGAGGTCTTTATAGGTTGTAATGTAGGCTAAGGGACGGGTAGGATATATTTGGATATAGTGACTAACCTCCCTAAGCACTTTTAATACACACTTCCTTTTGTTTCACTTCATGTTCAAACCGATCATTATTCCACANAAGGCTTCGTTATCCCTAATCCCGCCTTTAAACCCGCAATTATAGATTCCTCTAATAATCTAGGAGTGGTGTTGTTCAACAATACCCTAAATATGCACTCTTTTCCAAGTTATGCACACTAAATAGGCACAGCTAATTGAGGATCCTGTCAATTAACTACAACGAACACGAAGTTGAACAAATAGAGATTAAACTAGCAATTTGTATTCACATAAACAAGAAGTTCATCACCCAATAGGTTCCATCAAAACCTTAGACAAGGAATTTAGCTACTCATGGCTATGGGAAAATAAACTAAGATGAATTCATCATAAAAATCAAAAGAAAAGAAGAAAGATGGTTGGAGTATTCTCTCACAATCGTTTTCCTTGCTAAGAAGCCTTAAAAATCAATACATGCCTCTCTTGGGCGAAGTCTAATATTTTAAATAGGGTTTAGGTCTAAAAATCCCGTATTTGACACTTTGACCCCTGAAGTTTTCGCGCCTGCCGCGGTTCTGCCGCGGTCGCGGTAGAACCGCGGCGAAACACCCTCGCGGAATCACTGAAGTTCTGCAGCTGCTTTCCACCGCGGTCGCGGTGGAACCGCGGTGGACCCAGTGCTCTAAATCTTCGGCCTGTTTTGCATGGTTCACTTGGGAAATTTCACAGTTGGCCTCTTTTTCATCAATTTTAACTCCAAAACTGCTCCTTAGCCTTCCTTATACATATATCACCTGCAAATCATGAAAAGCACTAATAAAAGCATTTTGTTATCACTTTTAGCATTAAAACTATACAAGAAGGTGATTATTTAAGGTGTGATTATAGTCAAATTCACCTATTATCATGCTCCTAACCAAGATCAACGTTCATCAACAAATCCAGGAATTGAAGGCAAATTCACCTTAATCTCTTTACCTAGAATTTTCGTAGATGCACGACTAGCCATTTCGATATACTAAATTACGAAAAATATGAAAACCATAACGACTAAACATAATCTAAGCAGAAGCAACCTAAAAAATGAAGACTAAAAGCAATCTAAGCCATAAAAATATTCTAAACATAACCAATAAAATAAAATAACTAACTCATATATACAAGCCCTAATTGAAAAAATCGAAGAATCACGGGTTTGCAAACACACACTTATCATTAAAATATGAAAGAAAATAATTTGAGGTATATTGTATAGATATTTGAAGAACGAAATAATAAATGCTAAATCTCAAATATGATATATATATATATATATATATATATACTAACTTTATGGCACGCGCTTTGCGCGTGTTCCCCATATATCAAAAAGTATTAAACTTTGAAAAACTATAATAATATCATTTAATTATGTATATCTAAAATGCAATTGTTAAATATCATTTTGAAAGTATTTCTAACATTTGGTATTGAGTTAAAGAATATCATAATAGTGAATGATAATTAGTATTTATTAGGATGTGTTTTTATATTTTGGTACAGAAATTTTATAGAAGATATATTTAATTAAAGGGTAATTGACATACTATTGGATACCTAGAGAATCAAACATAATTTTCACAAAATGTTATTTTATTTTATTTTTACTTTTACTAAGATAATTTAATTTAATTGTATTGAGTTAAGTGGTTTTAAATTTATGATCGGCTATAAATATTTAACTAACAATAATAAAATCAAAGGCGTGTCAACGAATTAGTTATAGTTTCCTACTTAGATTATTATAGATTTATATCTTGTCATGAAATTAAATCAATTAACTCTACAGGATTAAATTATTTTAGTAATAATAAAAAGGATAACAGAGAAAGAATTTTTACTAAAATAATATGCTTGATTGTCTCGGCATACAGAGGTATGTCCATTACCCTTTAATTAAACACTTCTTCACCTTTGCAAACACAAAATCTACAATTACATAACTGTATAAAATTGTCCTTAAAATCTTAGTTAATTTTAACATTTTAAATATTGAGCAAGAGATTTATAATTTAAATTTCCTAATATTAGGAGCTCTTACCTAAATCATATATTTAGAAAATAGTTATTCGCCAAAAAACTATTAACTCCTAATAAAGGAGGATATTTTTTTATTACAAATTAGAGACGTAAGTTATGCATAGTTTTTTCATTTCAATTTGCTTATAACTAAATCATAATAAGCGTCCAAAATTCCAGAATTGGAAGGAGTTAGAAAAATTAAAGTTTTAAATATTAGGAGAATAATTAAATGACTATTCTTAAATATAAAGAAAATAATTAAATGTTATTCTTATATATTAAGAAGATAATCAAATGACTATTTTGTCCAGTGTAAACTCTATTTTAAAGGGGTAAAAAGGCGAACAACATTTCGCTAAGGGGTTTCGTGCTTTTAATATAGTACTTAAAGTTTTGGTCTTTGAATTTGCCAACAATGTTAGCTACTTAGCTTTGCTATTTATCTGAATGTTTTACTTTTTAGACTCTGATATAATTTTATTGGTCACTGACAGTCCTAGCACATTAATCTTGATTAATACATCACTTTTTAATGAAACTAAATGTTCTCCAATGATTTAAGAAAAGACAAACTAAAAGTTATGTAAGTAAATGTGTTCTCTGTTTACGATTCTATTATTGTAAAAATAATTAAAATTAACTGTCTTTCAAACGTAATTCCTCCAACCTACACAAAATTCCTTATTGTTTCCCAAAAAACAAAACGTTTTTGCTTTCTTTATACAATCCTTTTTAACAAATTTTTATTTTCTTTATCTTGAGGAAGAAGCTCACTCGATACAAAGTATGTTGTTTATATTAATGATATATATGATTACTACGAAGTGAAACAATTTTTTTAACATGCTTAAATTTATGAATATTTCAAAAATACAAGTAGAAATAATGTTGAGAGATTAAGACTAAAATTTATTCTACCTGAAGGTCATGATACTATAAAGAAAATATAAAGTTGAATAAACATAAAATAGCAATTCGGTAACTTATGAGCTACAAGGTATTCCATTATGTAATTTTAATGTAGATAGACTAATAAGGCAAATTTTACTTTACAAAATAAAAAATTGCTCATAGCTGCAAACATATATTCGAAAGAGCACAAAATTAAAAAAAAAATTGCAAAAACTTATTAAAACTATGTCTTGATGTGCTGGCTGTTGGTATTACTGTGTTCAAAATCAGAAAAGTAAACAAACGTTAGTTCAACAAACAAAACGTAAAATAATTCCGAGCCCACTGAATGCACAGTGTGTCCTTAAGAAATTTAATCCCCTCACTGTTGCCCAAGGTATACGGATTAATTCCTCCCAGGATAGAATGACATAACTATTCTGTGATAGCGGCACTTCAAATCACAGAACTTCAGCGAACTCAACAAACGGAGCAAATCACACTTGACACTTATGTTTATTTAGAAAATAATGCAACAATGTAGAAAAGAGGGGAGAAGATTTCAGATTTTACATGTCTGATTTTATGTCTAAAAAATGAGGCCAAGCCTCTAAATTTATAGACAAATGAAGGGTGATATGGAGAGGTGCAATCTAAAAGGTGCCTCTTCCATTTCCCATTCACACCCCTTAATAAAAACGCAACAATCCCCCCACATGAATGAGGAATGGTCATATGAGGAAAAACATGCATGAAAATACTGTGTGATTCACAAATAAGGATTAATCGCATCTGGATAAGTAGGTTTCCCTTTGAACTTTCCGTAGTGAACTTATGTCGGATATACTCGGTCAATCGGTAGATTTGATATCTTTGAACCATCGAACTTTGGTGTATATCTAGACAACCATAAGTCACACCATTAACCCTTAACCGTCTTTGGTTCTCACGGTTGTGTTCGTTTCAGCCATGAACACCGCCTGGTTTCATGAGTGCTTAGAGAATGGGCCTCTACTTTCATTCCCCTTAAAGCGACTTACACTTAACACTCACATAGGTGATTTCTAAACGTGTAATCCTATAGACACACTATCTGGTCATATCCTGCCAGACTTAGAAAATCATTAAAAAGCTTTAAGCTTTATTGACTCATCAAAAAGCCTTAATGCTTTACCTTCATTTCTGAACATTGTCTTTATCACGAGAATGGGTTGAGTTATTTGACAATGTTGAACCGTCATTCACAACTTTGTTTGATCTCTTTGAACTTAGCTCTTGGGATCTCCAGTCTGTTAGGTAGAGTTACCGCCATGATGACTTGTCCTAGGCCTTAGCCCCATTCCCTTCAATGATATTTCAACTGCCTCTCTAGATAGGCCTTTTGTAAGTGGATCCGACACGTTATCTCTTGACTTTACGTAGTCAATCGTGATAACACCACTAGAGAGTAGTTGTCTAACGGTATTGGTATTACTGTGTTCAAAATCAGAAAAGTAAAAAAACGTTAGTTCAACAAACAAAACGTAAAATAATTCCGAGCCCACTGAATGCACAGTGTGTCCTTAAGGAATTTAATCCCCTCACTGTTGCCCAAGGTATACGGATTAATTCCTCCCAGGATAGAACGGAATAACTATTCTGTGATAGCGGCACTTCAAATCACAGAACTTCAGCGAACTCAACAAACGGAGCAAATCACACTTGACACTTATGTTTATTTAGAAAATAATGCAACAATGTAGAAAAGAGGGGAGAAGATTTTAGATTTTACATGTCTGAAAAATGAGGCCAAGCCTCTAAATTTATAGACAAAGGAAGGGTGATATGGAGAGGTGCAATCTAAAAGGTGCCTCTTCCATTTCCCATTCACACCCCTTAATAAAAAGGCAATACTGGCTTCCATAGATTCAAAAGTTTCTAATAACTTAGATTCTCACAACCTAAAATAAAGAAGAAGGCCAATAGATAGATCGTAAATTAAAATTGAAAAAACATGATCGTATACCTAAAGAATGGTTTTTTGTTTTATTTTATGGGGCTCAATCATGTGAGCTATATACCTTCTAATTCGGTATTTGAAAAGTTGACTTCCGAAAAAAATATTCATTAAATGAGAATGAAGAAGAGCGTAGAAAACAGTTATGCAAACATATTATCTTGTTAGATAAAAGTCATTACCTTGTAGCTTGTTATCAAATCCAATTATGATATCCACAGTTAAAATTGTTTACCCTGGAATCCGGATAACAATTGAATTTATATGGGGTTTTAAGGATCCGTGAACTAAAAGATACAAAAGGTTTGGATTGAGGAAAATAAAAGATAAAGACTCAACAATTGCTGTTAAAGTAAATAATCGCAGAATATAATATTGCTTAGAACAATTGTGCTTGATAGCGTACAAGAATTGAGAGAGATGGTACTGTAGTGTAATGGTTTCCGATCCCCTCTTTATGGGGTCTTCTCCCCTTTTATACATTCTGATTAAGGGTAAAAATAAGGTAGGTAAATTAATTACATCGTGGATCCCTGTAATTACGCCTTAATGGCCTGAAGTGGTTGAGAAAATCACGTTTGGGCGAGATATCCGGCGACGCTTGGTTATCCGTTACGAGTCCGGCTTCCGACCTTGTGTGTTTCTCCATCCGGTGGTGACTCATATCGAGCTCTGCAACGGTCTCGAAATGACTCGACCTCGGTTGTTGACGTGGCCGTCGTTCTACCTTGCATCCAGGTCGGGTTCGATGGCCCCGACTTGCCCCGGACCGGACCCAACCCGGTCGGGCTCAAGCAAAAAAGGGTATCACCCAATACAGATAGTCCCCTCGTTTATTAGAGAGTAATGATAATAAACGATATGATCGGTGACGTGATGCCCGTGACGTATGGCCATACGCCAGCTGAAAAAGCCATCGAGTGCTCTGACCACGTCTGTTGCAGGCATTTAATGCTTCTCTTAATTATCTGTCGCTTCGTGTCTGTAACTTCGCGATTCGTGCCGCCGCCTCATGGGAAAAGTATAAACGACCCTTCCAGGTTCAACATTTCTTATCTTTCTCAAATTTTGCGTTGGTTGTATTTTCTTTTCATCTCTTCGTAAAGCTTCAAGAAATGGCGAAAACTTCACAAAGTGTTCCTTCTAGACCAAGCTCGTCCGCGAGCCCCGCTAGATCTGATGAACCTGCGCCAGAACCCCCATTGAAAGCTTTTACACCGACTGGTTGCTCGGTATCTGCCGACTTCCAGGTTGAGAACCCATCATCGGTCCCGGGCCGCGGCGAACCGGCATCGGAGTATATCAGCCTAATCACTCCCGGTTGCCTAGACCGGGTGAGGGCTGAATGTAGATGGGAAGGGAAAGACCTGGTCGCCCCTTCCCGTGACGAGTCGATTATGACTCACGTTGAAGGGTATCTTAGTGTATATACATATCCCTTCACCTTAGGCCCCTTAGAACCCATTATAGTGGAGTTCTGCCGGCGGTACGAGGTGACCTTAGGTCAGGTCCACCCCTCGATGTGGCGGATCGTATATCTCTTTCGATTTTTTGTCGAGAGAGTCGAGGGCGATTTTCCCTTTACCCTCGACCATCTTCTTCGATTATACAGCCCTCGAATATTTCGAGGGGGATTAATAAAACTGGCCCGCCGGGCTAGCAAACCCCCATTCTCCAGCATCGATGAAGACAAAGATCGAGGCTGGATGAGCAGGTTTGTCCGGATCAGGACGTCCGACCTGATTCCGGCTGATTGCATGCCATTTCCGGAGAGGTGGAACCTCAAACGTAAGATTTTCTCACTGTTCATCTTTTAGAGTGTGTTTTCCTCAACTTCTTCCTGAAACCCCCTTTTCTTGTGCAGCGGTGACCCAAACTCCAGCTGCCATCAAGGATCTGGCCGGCTGGGTAAACAAGATAGTGGCCCAGCGGCCATATTCGGAGCGAAACTGGAAGGAAATCTCCAAAGGTCGGTGGGAGGCGAAAAACCATGGTAAGCCTTCTTTTTGACCGGTAGCGCACCAAGTTAACGCATTTTTTCTTGTATATCGGGAATGCATCATAACCCTCGTGTTTTGCAGGCTTGCCCAAGGACGCGAAGATGAGGTCTTCAATACTATGCCCCCTTCCGGTTCCGGGAGAAAATAAAAGGCCCGGGGAGTCCGGTACGGACGAGCCCCAAAGGAAGATTAAGCGGACAAAAAGGGCCGCCCGCAAACTAAAAAGCCAAATCGTCTTGTCCTCCGAGGAGGAGGACGACAAAGAGGATGACGATGAGGAGCAGCCGGAGCTCGTCCGCCATCGATCCATTCGACCGGACCCTGAGCCGGTGGTCGTGAGGCGTTCTTTCCGGGGGTTTCGAGCCCGAAAGTGTTGGCGGAGGTACCCCATCAAAAAGGTCTCGAAGCTACCTTCCCATCATCGGATGTCGTCCGGCAGCTGCCCCCAAGTCGAGGAAGACGGGGGGGGGGGGGGGGGACGTAACCGGTGATCGGTACCCGGGGACGCCCGCGCACGGGCCGAGGGTTCACTAGCATCCTCAACCCTCACGTCCTTCGGAGGATGCCCTCAGCTGGAT